>NW_027114494.1:482478-502163 GCF_000696795.3 Halyomorpha halys | reverse complement strand
AAAACCCTGAGGTCATCAACGCCCACGTTTCTCACTTTATAATTCTATTTCAAGATTTGAAATTCTTTAGATAATTGCTAAATAAGTTTAAATAATTACTTATTTTAGAATTTTTTAATACACATTACAAACTTTTGGGCTTAGATCTTATTCAAAAGATTATTCCTTTTTAAGAAAATTAAAACCATTTCTGTTTTTTGGTCATCATCCAGGACATCCGAAACACTCGGTCCCACTCCCAATCTACATAAGTTCATGAAATAGAAATAACATTCTTCAAATATGTGACTGACTGCAAGTACACTGTTGCAGTATTGACATTTTGGCGGTGGTTGCTTATTGATCAGGTATGCATGAGTTCAATTCGTATGACCTATTCTCAATCTGGCTATAGCTACCTCCTCCCTGCGATTGGAACGGTTTGATGTGGTCCATGGTTTAATCGTTTTTTTAATTGTTTTTAGTTTGCTTGGCGGGCTTTCATTCCACATGGCTTGCCAAATACTAGCTAATATTTCATTAGCTATTTCTTGGGGTGTCAGAATGGCCGCGCCCTGACCTGGAAGAGCAAGTGCTTGTTTAGCTGCAATGTCCGCCAGTTCATTTCCAGTGATCCCCACGTGACCCGGCACCCGTATAAAGAAAACAGTTTTTCCATAGTTTTCTAGCATGTTTGTGTAATTGTGTATTTTTATGATTGCCGGGTGTTTACCTGTAGAAGTAAAGGGTACCACCGAATAGGAAACACATCGATCGAAAAGGCTTAAAAACAGTATCATTAATTATAAATATATTTTTATTATCTTGTTCGAGATTGGTAGTTTTATTAATAATAACAAAAGATATCAAAATAGTCTCAACCTTCTATTATAACTATTTTTAATAATAATAATATACTATTATTAAAACATTACATGCCAAACGTTTTGGTCGACCCTGCCATCATCAAAGACAATTAATTAATTAATTTTAAAATAGAAGCTAGATCAATTGGTAGATTCTCCACATGTCTGTATCAAAATATTGTATAATAAACATCAAATTTACTTGTTTTATTTTTTCGAATATAGTTGTAAATATCAATAAACATTTTTTTTTTTTTACTTTACTTTATTTATTTAATTCACAACTGTGAATTATATTTTACAACCAGCGAATGAGACGTATAGAAAAAAAAACAATGTGATGAAGGTTAAGGTCATCCAATGATGCCTCTCCGTTAAAATTGAAATTTAAGAGGTCCCTATTCCAGCTACTTCGTAAACGTCGTCTCGTATCTGGTAAGTCTCGTGTTGATAGTCCTTGAATTAGAGGGTTAGTGTGTCGTGAAACCGTTTATTCATCGTATTCATGATATTTTGTCAAATGTAAAATGTTTTACCATGTTAAATGTTAAATCTTCCTGGTTTTTACTATTTGTATATAGAAATGAATTTGTGCATACGAAATTTCGTTCCAGCAACTAGAAATCAATGTATTTTATATCATGAAAACTACTACTCCTATGAAGATGTATATTATATAAGATAATTACTATATAATACATTAAACTAGTTTTAATATGCACCTGTACGTCTAATGGTTTCAAGATATTTATCTTAATTTTTAATTTATTTTATTGATTTAAAAAATTACGGTCAGATGACAACATCTATCGGTCCGTGCCAAAATAACACATACAAATGATAGACATACGTAAAATGTAAATATTGCAGTTTAGACTATCAGGGCGTTGTGGAGGCTATACAATTTTTAAGCAAGATAAGTACAATATGAATTGGTCTCAAGTAATACAATTAATAATTTAATTAACAACTATGAAAATAAAACGATAATTATTAAAAAAAATAAATTAAATAAATAATGATAACAATAAAAATAACTGATAGGATTTTGAAGTGAATAATGATGTAATAATAATGATAATAAAACAAGATGATACAGAATATGATAAAAATAAGGATCCAATAATATCTATCACTAAGCAAACATTGCTAATACAAATTGTAATATAATAAATAAATTATGTGGAGTTAAGAAATTTGGTTATTTAAAATTTTATATTTTTCATAAATCAAAAATTTTGAGAAAAAAATAAGGTGAAATAACCGACTTGTTTTCACCTGACTCTTATTTCCAGGTGTTAAAATGTTATTTTTTTTTTTTTATTCTTAATTTAAAACAATTTTGATCCTTTTTTTCCTCTCAACTTTTATTCTTTAAAATTCCTCCAACGTTTCGGCCCTCAGGCCATTCTCAAGGATCCACCTTCAATATTGATGTTATTTCTTTTTTAAGTCTTAAAATTGTTCTTGTTACATATTACTTTTTGTAAAAAAGTTTTAAATCTAAGATAAAATTTTTTTACAAAAGATTATATGTAACAAGGGCAGTTTTAAGATTTAAAAAAGAAATGACATCAATATTGAAGCTGGAATCCTTGAGAATGGCCTGAGGGCCGAAACGTTGAAGGAATTTTAAAGAATAAAAGTTGAGAGGAAAAAAAGGATCAAAATTGTTTTAAATTAAGAATAAACTAAACCACTCTCAAACAAGCATATATAAAAAATAATTAATCTGTTATTATTTTTTTTATATATAAAATGGTAAAATTGATTTTTCATTCGAAGCTTGATATCTTTAAAACTACCTACAGCATTAGACAACATAATAGCATTTAATTTAAAGTAGAACCAAGGTTCTTGAATATGAACACTAATAGAACTGTTTTTGTCCAATTTTCAATCAAGTTTTCTCTGCTGTCCGAACATCTAGAAATTAATTTATTTTTTCAAATATCATAAATAATATTACTCCTACGAAGATAAACGTTATAAACTACTTTATAGATTATTAAACTAGCTTAAATTTGATTGCTAATTGATATTTGTTCATTGAATGGTTTTCAGATATAGATTTCTCAAAAAAAATTCGCTTACTACTGATCTTTCAGAACAATTTTTTATGATATGTTGCTTATTAAGTAACTCTAGAAAGCAACATCAAAGGTGAGTAGAGTGACTCAATACTATGGTACTGTGGTACTAACTACTAACTCCAAGGACCCGGGTTTGAATTAGGGATGGGATATCGATATCGATATTATCGAAATATCGATATTTTGTCTCCGATATCCGATATTTTGATATATAATATTCTAATATTATTTTATTGAAATATCGATATTTGGTTTCAATAATTTAATATACATTTCGATATTAAACATATTTAATAATATCGATATGGAATATTATCAACTTATATCATCAACAAAATATTTCATTTTGAAAATTTCATACTCCTTACGGTATTTAACATTGTTGATTATATCGATATCGATATTACGATTTTTTTAAGAATAGAAATATCGATATTTGGTTTAAAAAGATTAAGAAAATTTTATAAAAAGCTTAAAAATAGTTTTTCGATATTTTAAATTGATAAATTCATGTTCCTTTCCATATTTTACACTGTTATCAATATCGATATCGAAGATTAGAAACGATATTTCGACATTTATTTTTATAGAAATATCGATATTTTATTAAAGAAAACTATAAAATTTGTATCAATTAATATTAAACATTGATATTTTAGTTCCGATATTATATCAGATAGTAATATCGATATCGATATTTTTCTTTCGATATCCCATCCCTAGTTTGAATCTGGCTGTGACAGATAAATATTTATGAGGGGTAGGTCCAGACAGGAGTGGAGTATGTTATTGTTAAGTGTTTTTAACTTGCCTAATCTTTTTCATTTTATTAACTATTATTAAAATATGGAAGGTATACGTATAAAGAAATAATAAGGTTCTAAGAAGGAATGATCGATGTAGTATTATCTAATTTTTGTTAGCTCATTGTATTAATGGTTATCATTGTAAAATTGTGAATCAGTTGAGACATTCAAATATTTGGACAACGCGATCAAATATTTACATATTTACATACACACTGACAAATATTTTCGAACGATTAGTATACGTTCTATGAAGTGCAACACAATATTTGTGTGCGGGTTTGTTTTGAAGAATTATATAAGCTTGTTTTTAAACCTAACGATGGGTTTCCCATCGTAATGACGTGTTATATACAATAAACAAACGTAAATTTAAGAAAATCCAAAAATCATTTATTATTATAATGTTTGTAATAAAAATTATGCTGGTTCTACAGGCCTAGAAAGCATTTTGGCCGCCAGAACCACGCTTGCATTGGGCTACTGCTTTCCAGTTAGCTGCATGCAGCTCTTACGTATGTTTCTTGATTCTGTCTATCCATCTGTCCTCCTACGTTGTCTCTTGCCAACTAAACTGACATTCATTGTTGTGTAGAGGCGTCCTTTTGGATTCTCCCGTTTTTATCCTTTTTCAGTCCGAATATTTTACGTAATACTTTATTTTCAAAAACTTTAAGGCGCTGTTCATCCCTTAGTGTAAGAGGCCACGTCTCGCATCCATAAAGAACAGTGGGAAGGATAATAGTTAGTATAATAGTAAATGCTAATTTTTAAGTTTTTGGATAGAAAGCGCGAAGCTGTTTCTAAATTGAAAAATAACAAGTAATTCCCACCTTCAACCTCACTTTTATTTCCTCTTCAATGTCGTTTTTTCTAGTTACCGTAGAACATAAATACTTAAACCATTATAGATAGTCAAATTTTCTAAAATAACTAGAAAAAATCAACTGAACGATGATTATCCGTCTTATCAGTTCATCTATATATTAATTGATATCGAAGTCTCAATAGCGTTCAATTAATATATATATACATCCTCAAATTTAGCAATAACGAAGTATAGCCTGATCTGCTAGTGATTAAAACAAAATATTAATTTTTACAATTAATAATATTTACATTTTAATACAGAATATATTCTAAAAGAGGTAGTTACTGATTATTGAATTCTACTAGGCCATAAATATTCACTAAAGTCTCCTTAACTTTAAGCAACTCCTCGAAAACTTTCCAGTTTTAAACTTTGCTGTTCGCTTTAGTTTTACATTAACTAATGTCGTCCATTATTCCTCAAGGCATATATAAACTTTTTAGAGAAATGTTTTTCTTATATATTCAAACAAGAAGGTTAATAAACATTACTGAAATAACAAGCGAATTTTCGAGCAGTTTAACTATAACTTTATAAGAATTTCAATATCTAATCCGTTTTTGTTATTTGATCAAGTCTAACAATACCTAAGCTGCAACCTCTTTGGACAGTACCTCCATGCTCTAACAGAATCTATTACAACCTACCTCCTGTATACAGACTTTTCTTTTAAGACTAAATGTACCTCTTCATGAGGTGCACCAAAATTATTAGAATTTACTTTTCTATTTCCTCCTGAACGAATTGTCCGAATTTCGATATGTGAAGAGCATTTTGTGTTTTTTTAATATAGAATTCACTCTAATTAGGTTTCGAATCCATCAATTGAATAACAAGGAAAACAAAATGCGAAAATATGAGTTAACGATATATTTTTTTAAAATGTGGCTTTATAGCTACTTGCAGGACTATTGCATCCACATACGGGTGCTTTCTCCAAAGGCATCATCGCCACACACACTGCAAATTTCGTTAACCGTCTGTGCAGTGGATTTTCCTTTTCGGAAATAAAAAATCATTAAATGATGAAAATGAACTTTTTCCTCTTCCATTTTGAGCAAGCAAAATACCACTAAAAGATAAGGAATCTCGGTTGAAACTAGTGCGTAAAAGCACCTTAACTAATCCTTTTTTAGAATATGTAAACATTATTGACCAAGTAAACATGATTTTATAAGCACAGAGAGGATTAAAATGAAATATTGAAAAACGCTACGAACTTATTTTATAAGCCAATAATATAATGTGTGACTCTTAAATATAACTGCCTAAAGCACAAGCCAACACTTGGACTGAGCTAATCTCACCATCTCATACAGTGTTACGTCGTGTCTGGCAATAATATTTTATAATGTGATGTAACAGTAATTTATGCCACTAGTTCTGTGAACCTTAGACCTTGCAAAATATTTTGTTTTCCTTTAGCATTCGTCCCACTAGATTAAAGAAATAAAATCTGTACATAACTTGTTTTTAATGACTTCGAGGAATATTCATGACAAATTTAAAGAAATATACAACGAATCTGAACCTGACTACAAATCAAACACTTTCTTGATGATTCAAGAACAATAAAACAACGCCATCTTAGATTAGAATTTAAGAAATACAAATATCTTCAATAATTAAACTACTGCCGTTCCCAAATTTTTAAGTAGATTAGTAGTTAAATAGGCTCATGTTGAAGTTATGGCTATGTGATATTTTCCAAAAAAAAAATTTAAGACCAGAGAAGACGTTAATTATGTACAAAAAATCAAAGCTGGGCAGAGCATTGCCTTTGGGGGATGTAGAGTAGGGAGTCATCGAACATGTAGAGTAGGGAGATAAAGTTATCATCTTGTTAATTTATTTTAGCTAATATCATGAAAATAACTACTTTACGAAGATAAATGTCATAAACTTTTTTTTATAGCCATTAATCTAGCTTTAATTTGAGCGCTTTTATCTGTAAACCGAATGTTTTCTAAGGATATGGATTTCCTAAAATATGTTCTCTATTTACTGATTTTTCAGTACATTTTTTATGAAACGTTGCTTTTAAAAAGCTATGTTTCGGGAGCTATTTAACGTAAATTAAAAACACCAGCTGATTAAAAACCGTTGTTGACCTGCTGCTAGGCGACGCAAACTAAATTACCCCCACGGACCATTATTCTTACATTTAAATATTATAATAAAAATCTAAATATATCTGTTTCTTCTAAATTAAATAAACTTCTAAAGAAAACAATAAAAATAAAAATAAATGTAATTAAATTAAATTTTAAGACTGTTCACAAATTAATTATTGAACTTGGTGTAAACAATATATATTTTTTCGAGATCTGAAGATAAAACAAACTGTTGGTTTTCTTGAAACATTAGGAACCATTAAAAATGGCGTAGGGAGTTTTTCTTTGTTATCACTTAACTGCCATCAGTAGATTGCTTCATCGTTTACGGCTCCTAGTACGAGTATATTGCTTTTTTTTTTTTTATTTACTATCATTTTCTATAATAGACGCTTCTTATTTTTTTCTTTAAACTAAGTTTTTTTCTATTGGAAATTTAGTATTTTATTTATGAAGGGGAAAAAGTGGGTATGGTACAGAAGAATGAGATATCGGTTCTGTGGGAATGTTGCCCCAAAATGTGTTTCACATGAAAATCTTAGAATGATGCTGGCACCCTGTAGAATGTAAACTTGGATGTTTCTCTTAGTGACTCTTCTCACAGTGAAAAACCACCTACAAATAGACTGGTTGAGTAGGCCAAGAAAAGATTACTTCCTGTTATCCCAACTCGGCCGGTTTGGTCAGAACTGTGTACCATATGTGGCTAAGAAGCTACTATACAGGGTGTTTCAAGGTTAAGAAGCCAAACTGAAAATATGAATTAAGGCCCTAAAACAAGAAAAATTCCGCTGAAGGTATGTCCGCAAATGCTTTGTTTAGGAGATATCCACACCTAAAGACTTTCATTCTTATGGATTATTTACGTTATATGAAATAAATAAAACTTATTTATTTGTTCCAACTACTAATTTTGTACCCATTGCTAGGTATATATAGATGAAATCCATCTGCAATGAGAGTTCTCCATACTGTAGTTGGCGTAATATTTAATTCTGCTCCTGCTCTTCGTACACTGATAGATGGATTATCATAAAAATATTATTATATGGTCGTACTCCTTTCTTCATTTCGTAAAGGCGCAAAATACCATCAGCACGTGGTATTATAGTAATTGTACCAGTTTCTCAAAGACGTTGAAACGTGGAGCTAAAAAATAGACTTGTTTGATAATCTTCTATTTGGAAATCGCCAGACATATTCACGACGGGCAGCATTAGCATTACAATTGCAAAAACACCATATCGGCTTATTCACCATTAGTATAAATTGAAACCATAATGATGAGTACTCTGGGAAAGCCTATTACAAACTGATGAATGTTATTGACAGTTCCAAATGCTAATTCCAAACAGTATTAATCCTTTTGTTATCAATAGTTTTTATACAGTTAGGGATAAAAGGCCATATTAGTATTCTGTCTAATTTATCTCCTAAGCAAAGCGTTTGCGGACATACCTTCACTTTGAACAACATTTAATATGAATCTTAATATTTACATTTAATTAATAAAGTAGCTGGAAAAATAAATGAGTTTTATTCATATAACGTAAAAACAATAAAAACCTTTAGGTGTGAATATATCCAAAACAATGCGTTTACGGACATACCTTCACTTTGAACATCAACATTTAATATGAATCTTAATATTTACATTTAATTAATAAAGTAGTTGGAACAAATAAATGAGTTTTATTCATATAACGCAAAAACAATAAAAAACCTTTAGGTGTGAATATCTCCAAAACAAAGCGTTTGCGGACATACCTTCAGACGATTTTTTTTTTCTTGTTTTGAGGTCCTTAGTTCATATTTTCAGTTTGGCCACTTAACCTTGAAACACCTTGTATAGTTTATAACAATAGCCGTTGAAGACAGTTTATAATAATCTATGTTAAATACTATTATTATAACAATAGCCTTTTTTAACTTAATAATACGTTACGTCTTTTGATTTCAACTCTAAAATCGTAAAAGTTCATAATAAGTTCTGGTCCAAATGCATCACTTGTCAAGAAAACGATTCGAAATAACTTATTCAAAATAATGAAACTATTAAGCATATACAGAGAGATCGAGCACAGTTTGATACTGGAACTTCTTTTATGCGTTGGACAATTAGAGGAAATTAAGATGTGCCCCTCTCTATAGTAAAACTACTCGTTCTTTGGAACAGGTTTAGCAAAACATTTAAAGCACACTTTTTTTTTTTTAATAAAAAAAAGAGGATGGTCTAGGCGCACTAAAAAAAACAACTCAAATAGTAAATAAACTATTTAATGTGAGCCAACGTTTCGCCCCACATTGCAGGGTTTCATTAGGGTTAAAAAAGATACAAACAACTAAAATAATATATCAAAGTAAAAGAACTGATAACATGAAATAAAAGAAAACTAAGGGTGGCTAAATATGATTTAAAATATGTAAACATTTATTTAAAAATTAATAAAGTAAATTAAAGAAAATAAAAATAAGATGTACAGTGAAAAATTTAAGTAAACAAGAATTACAAAAAAAGGTATTAGGCAATTAATAAAAACGGATATAATTACAAATAAAAAAGAAATACGAAACTACAGTATTTCTATAAAGATGGAAAAAATAAGGGGAATGAGGATACAAATAGAGGGAATAAAGACAACAAAAAAAGGAAACCTTTCTTTAATTTATTTTGTTTATTTTTCAATAAATATTCACATATTTTAAATCATATTTAGTCACACCTTAGTTTACTTTTATTTCATGTTATCTTTTCTCCTACACTCTAAATTATAACTTTTATTAAAATTTTATACAAGTAATCTTAGATAAAGGGATAAAAAAAATTAAAAACAATAATTACATATTTATTTTGCTCAAAATTTCTGAATAATGGTGGCTTAGTCCCTTAGAATCTAATTTGAAATTGACAGTATAATTTATATTTTCTGAGATGTAAATCGATTCTAATATCTCTCTTCTAAAAATATTATTTTCTCTATGGCCTGCGGGCCGAAACGTTGGAGAATTTTAAAGAATAAAAGTTGAGAGAAAAAAATGATCAAAATTGTGTAAATTGATAATAATAATAATAACTAAGAGTAGAAGCTGTGTTAGATTAAAAAATAATTTAATGGGCCATGCTGTTTATAATAACATTTGATCAATAACCTCGTTTCCCATTTTTTCCTTGTTCTCAAGTCTCCATTGTCCCATTTTTCGAGGATCTCGTTATAAAAATGTCTCTCTGATATTTATATTTTAGACGTATTTTCAATCTGACATTATAAAATTGTTCAATATTAGGAGGGGAGAGGGGGGGGTAAGTTTTGGATGAGGTATAGAATACTTTCCTAATACCTCTAAAAGAAAATAAAGTATGCATTGGATATGACAGCAACTTTTTTCGATCACGAGAACTTTTTAAAACTCTTAAATATTTACTTACATCTTGAATTTTCTCCTACAGGATTTGATTTATTATCAAATTCTGTTACAATATGAATGCAATAAAAAATAGTTGTTATTTTTGACAACTACTGAATAAATAGGATAAATAAAAAAAAAAATATTTCGAATTCGTTTTCAACCATAACACGTTTTAGAGGTCCCCTCAGTCCGAAAAACCAGTTTCCCAAAATGATATGTATGTCTGTTTGAAAACAGCCTAGATCAAAAACGAAAATTCGTACAAAGCTGAAATCATTTATTTAAGGTAGGTACTTTTAAGGTACTTGTACATACCTGGGATGTCACAACAACTTTTTCGATAAAATCGACCGGAGATTTAGATTAAATTTCGTGAATCTATAAGTAATGTTCTTCAATATAAAATAGGTTATGTCCTCATTGAAATACACTAACAGGACTTAAATGACAAATTAAAAAAAAAATTTCTCTAAAGTACCTTTTTTGTACTAAAAAATAAATAAAGAATTCTTATTGTTATCTATAATATACAATGTACAAATACAAAATATTAAATAATTTTATGAATAATTAAAGGAGAAAAATAGATAAATTCAATTTGAACGGGAAATGCCCAGACCGCACGATCTTTCCCGATATCAAGCTCATGTTACGACTTCATCATCTTTTGTTATACTGTTGGGAAAATGTTATTATTCGTTAATTCGATCTCAAGAACCATAAATATAGTAACAGAAAAATAGAAATGTTTCGTCCAAAATTTTCCCCTTTTATTGTCTTATAAACATTTTTTTTTTTTTTTCAAAAACTAGCGACAGGCAAGCAAACACAAGACCACCAATCTACTTAAAGCTTTGGGACGTAACTAGAGTGATTAGTGAAAGTTGTGTGCAGTGCTTCAATTTTTTTTTTTTATTAGAATTTACGTGGGTTTGTGAATAAATGAAAATAGGCAAATATTAAATACATAAATGATTAAATGATGATAATATATTGATGATATATAAAAGGTGATTCTCGGGAGTGCGGTCAAAAAGGATAACAACTATTTATTTGCCAACGTTTCGACCCACTTTTCATGGCTTCATCAGGGCAAAAAACAGATTTAAAAACACAACTAATAATAAATAGACAATACTAAGGAGTATCTAAGGAGGGGTAAAAATTATGTATATATCTGTGAAAAAAAATTATATAAAAATAAACTAAAAACAATAAATAAAAATAAGATGTATAATAATATATATGTACTTATTATTAAAAAGGGGGTGTGGATAGTAGCCACGGGCCTTAACACCCTCCAGGGACACGTTCGTTTTAGTTCGAAGGCTGGGCAGAAAATTGTTTTTTGTCACACTGTAGCCGTGAATCAACTCTTGTGGGTTCTGGAGCTCTCCTGGGATCCATCCAGCCTCCTTAATTGGGTAAAAATCTGGCGTTCGAGCATGATTCTGACCAAAGCACCTACTTGCACAACCATTGGCCCAGTGACAGTACTCCTTTACAAAGTACTGAAACACCCTTCTTGGGTTATAGCGCACAGATTTAATTTTTTTTTAATTATTAAAAAGAAATAATAATTCATGGTTATTAAATGCCAATCTATTTGTCTCTTTTTGAAGAATAAGTAAAAATATTACTAATTTCTATTAATGATTTCTCAATCACTAAAAATTTAAAAAAACATAATCAGATTCGAGTAGAGTTGGTCAACACTTTTTTTTTTTTTTTTTTTTTAGGAAAAATCAAATCATATTTATTTTCAATGCCGTCTGAGATATCTAAATACAATTTTAAAATAAATAAAAAATTAGAAATTTTCTAACTTAATTTATTTAGAGATTTTTTTCCAATTTCTACGTTAGGAAGCTGAATGTTTGCCCTGTTTACCTATACTATTGCTAATTAAGACTTTATGCCGTTATAAGAGTAAAATATTGGTTTCAAAGTAAGAGACTTTTCAAAAATTTATTTTATATCAGCGGTTTTAATCTGTTTAATTTAATCCAGTCTGTGCCCTTAGGTACAGTTTATAGAGACCAAAACCAGTGCTAAGTTTGGTGTAGATTGGTTGAGTCCTGTTGAAGTTATTTCTATGCTTTTACCAAATATGTTTATTTTATAATATTATTTACCACTATAAACCAAATACATATAATATGAAATTAATTAAATCTTAATTCCGATCAACTAACTATATTTATTTATATCAAACGTTCAATTATATTCACTGAATCTATATACATCCCTAAATCTAGCAATGGCGAAGCATTGCCGTGTTTGCTAGTACATAAATAAAAATATAAGAGTGACTCATGTTCTGGGTAAGGTATTTAACTCAGCTACCGAACCCAGGATCTTCCCGAAGAGGTTTGTATATACACCGCTAATAGACATCACTGTTTCTATTAAAGAGTTTTAGAGGATTACTCACTACGTGCTAAGAATTTTCACAACGTTTTACCAGCCGTAATCTATTTCGGTTTGCGACGAATGTTTGATGGATGAGCCTCTGTATAAAAAACAACTTTAACAGGCGCACCTCTAAATATAGGATGAAAACGAAAATAATTTCATCGCTTCTAAAACTAAGCTTAAAGAAAACAAACAGAACAAAGGGGCACTTAGAAATGAAGGAACAACTAGCCGTAAAAACGGATTATAAAATTTGTTTTCAGTTTAGATATCAAAGAAAATATTTATACGTACTTGTAGGATAAATATTTATTTGTTTCACTTGGTGAAAAAAAAACTCTTAATTTTCAAACCCATAACCCATAGATAACTGCCAGCTAATCTCTTCACTCACTCAGATCAGTGAAGGTAATAAATTAAAATCTGATAGCTGAGCGGGTTGGGACGAGGGTCCCAGAGTGATTGGTTTAAAAGGTTCTGGGTTTGATTCCCACCTGGGCTGGTCAATATTTATTTCGCGATGGCCCCGAGAAATGAACCTTGACATTCCCACTCTGGTGTTGTATAGGTCCTCAATGGAGAACTTGAGCCAAAAAAAAAAGTTATAAATTAATTTTATAACTAATTAGTTTTATTTGACTGTTTATTGTTGTATTATGTATCGTTATACTTTTTTATTGTTACATAATGTTTAATGTTTATTTTTGTTGTTGGTATTGGAAATATCCCAATTTTCGGCTGAGATTGAAATGCACAAAGATGTGATGGCATCATAAATCATCATCTGCATTGGAATTAGTTCTATATCATATCTATATACATGTATAGATATGTACATGTACATATCTAATATTACTGATACCTTCATAATTATGTTGATGCTGCCATGGATAACTTATTGTTGAAGAGTATTTTAAATCTTATAAATATTAAACACATAAGCAATTTGTTTTCCTTACGATAAAAATGAGTGTTTTTGACTTAACAGGTAAAAGTACTTTGTTTCAAAATAATCATATATTTGTATGTGTTTGTTTATTGATATGTTAAAAATATAGATTAATAAGAATTAATTTTGGTAGATTCAACAATATTCTTTTACTTAATGTCAAATTATTATTAATTATTGTTAGAAAGTATACAGTTTATCTTTTATTATTATTATTAGTAAAATACAGCATATTCTAACTATATAAGAAGAAGAAGATATTAATTTATATGAAACTGAAACTGAAAATTTAAATGAAACCCTAAGTCAAGGGATTGTGAAGCATTGTCTAGTTTGCTAGTCAATATATAATATAGTACAAGAGCCGGGAAGAAAAAAAGGCGGTTATTTCACCCAAACTTTGTATTACTTTAATGAAAACTATGTACAATTACTAGTCAAAATATAGTCTGCCAAGTATAGGTAGGGGGAATAAATAATGGCGGCCGTTTCAAAACCTTTAAAAACCATTGATTTTTCATTCGGAGCTCTATATCCTAAAAATTACCAACAACACTAGAAAATCTAATTTAAAGGAGAGTAAATTTGCTCAAATATTACTCCTAATAGAGCTATTTACGTCCAATGACTCTCGAGATATATCTTTTTAAAAAGCAATATTTCATAAACATGTACTGAAAGATTAGTAGTTAGCATATTTATTGTGAGAAATCCATATCTCAGGAAGTATGTGACGGATAGATATCTTTTAGCACTCAAATTAAACCCAGTTTAATGTACTATAAAGTAATTTATGACCTTTATCTTCGTATGAATAGTAGTTTTCATGATATTTTCTAAATTAAACCGATTTATAGTTGCTCAGACAATAAGTTTGATTTATGAAAAATTTTAATTAAGAAACCACAAGACGTACAGATGTTGGTCAGCACTTAAATTAAAATTAGTTAAATTTATCATAAAATAGTTTATAACCTTTATCTTTGTATGAGTAGTAGTTTTTATGATATTTGACAAAATAAATTCAAAAAACTTCAATTTCTAGTTGAAATGTTTGATTTTTGAAAAAAATATATGTCAAGAACCATAAGACGTACATATGTATGCCAGCACTCAAAATAAGAGAAATTTAACTTATTATAAAATTGTTTATGACACATATTTTCGTAGGGGTAGTAGTTTTTATGATATTCGCATATAAATATAAATTTAGCACATGAAAATTTGTCTGAACAACTCAAATAAATCAATTTATTTTAGCAAATATCATGAAAACTACTACTCCTGTGAAGAAAAACTTCTTAAACTACTTTATAGCTCATTAAACTAACTTTGATTCGAGTGCTAATAGACATATGTACCTAGCCCGGTTTTTGAATTGTAGATTTCTCAAAATAAATTCAACTAATGATCTTTCACTACATTTTTATGAAACGTTGCTTTTTAAAAAGCTATATCTCCATAACTATTTAATGTAACTAACTCTTTTAGGGCTCATATTTTAGCAAATTTATTTTTCTTTAAATGACGTTCTTTTAGGTTTTCTTGTTTGTTGCTACTTTTGAAAATATAGAGCTTCGTATGAAAAATTAATTTTTTTTTTTTATCGTTTTGAAACAGCCGCCATTTTTTATTCCCCCAACCTAACTTAGCAGACTCATCAATTTTGACTAGTAATTATACTAAGTTTTCATTAAAGTAATCAAAAATTGGGGTGAGATAACTGCCTTTTTTTTCCTCTTGGGCTCTTGTACTAATAGGGAATGTTCGAATATTTTTCCATAATGAACTTTTGAATAACTAGACCGATTTGCGTGCAGTTTTTTTTTAAAGATAATGAAAATCCCGAATTGGCAAGTAGAAGAAAATTTATGGACAAAATTAATCGTTTTTGGTCTGTAGCTCAGAAAGTAAACTTTTTTTTAAACAGTTAATGTATACCAATCGATTCGACTCTTTCCGAAGAATAAGAAAAAATATTACTGAAACTAAATTATATTCACAAAAAAAATATAAAATAGCAAAGCATTGCTGTATCTATTAGCAACCTAATATATTTGAGTTGCTTTTGATACAAACAATTTCTCGTTGTTTTAGCAATACTCTCTCTATCCTTATGTTCTTGCATAAACACTTTAAAACCGTCCCTAAGAAAAAAGTATATGGGTGAAAATGAATTTATACAAAATAATACTCCACAGTTATTTTTGGTACTCAGCTTTAAAACTGTTTTACAATTTAAAATATAATAAAAACTGTAAAAATGAAAATTATCATTTTCACTTACCCAGCGGGTTTTTCTTTGACGATCGTCAGGTAAGGATTAACATATATTTCCTTTTCGTCTAGAAAGCCGTCCAAAGAGGTAAGAAATGATTCCATTAAACAGTCCCTCATCTTGTACAGTGCTCTTCTTTGATCATCGAACGCACCCGTCTTCTTCTTGCACTCCATCAGATAGCCTTGAACGTTCCTCATCAGCTCCAGGTACCAGGGGTCAGTTATATCCCTCCCTTCAGTTTCTTCCTCAGAAGCCGCGGTTACTGGTAACGTAGAGTATTCCATGGCGAAGGAACCATTGAAGAAGCTGCTGAAGGTGGGTGGCTTGGGAGCGGTCGCGGACTCATCAGTCAGGACGAAGGGGGACATCATCAGCAACACGAGGGTCCTCATGACGAAGAGGTCAGAGCAACAACAAACCGCCATGTTACAAGCCACAGAGCTTATATGAGGAAGGTTTCTCACGGATCTGGTGCGTAAAGCAACGGCCTGACCTGCCATCATGTCCCTTCGTGATTATAGACTTTCGGATGCCTCTTACTGCGCTTCGCCTAGCCAGCCTTTGTTTTCTCTGTAGTTTAATTGCATTTTCGTTAAAAAAAATATTCATTTTTTTAAAAATGGTCAAAATTGGTAACTTTAGTACAATTTTCAAAATTTGATGCAAGTTTATAATGGAGTGGTACATGCGTGAAGAGAAACTTCCCATTAGTAGCACTATAATGACGTTATTATCAGGTTTTCTTTTTAGGCGGATCGGAGGATTGTCAGGAATGGAAGAGGAAGCAAGGTTAGAAACTATAATACAAAATATATACTGAAAAATCAGTAGTTAGATAACCATTGTCTCATAAACCATTTAACATATAGATGTCTGCCAACACTCTAGTTAAAGCTAGTTGAATTTACTATAATGTAGTTTATGATGTTTATCTTCGTAGGAATAGTAGTTTTTGTTATATTTTCCAATATAAATTTAACAAAATGTTGATTATTAGTTGTTCGGACAAATCTTTTTATTTATGAAATACTATATCTCAGGAACCACTATACGTGCAGATGTCGACCAGGAATAAAATAAAAGACAATTTAACTATAAAGTACTATTAAGTAGTTTATAACGTTTATCTCTTCTAACAGGTAGTAGTTTTTATGATATTTGCATATGAATATGAATTTTACATACGAAATTTACTCTGAACAGCTCGAAATCAATCTTTTTTTTATTTATTTATTAAATATGATTTACAATTCTACTAATAATAAATACAATAAGTAAATATGAGGTATGTTTCATTTACACTTGAAAATCTTGGGAAGGAACCACCCATTGGTGATACTTCAAGTATTAATTTAAATTAGAAGGTCCCATGGCCATCTTCTTTTCAGACACCTCGCAGGATTATGAGGGATTGTTGAGGAAGAGAGATTAAAAATTAATGGGTCAGGATGGGTAAGGAGAGAAATCAATTTATTGTCGCAAACCCAAGAGACTTATTGTAAATAAAAAACGGACAATTGGAGTTCTGGCAATGGTGAAATTCTAGTTGGCTAATTAGAGTGGGCTCAGGGATTCTCAGTTCGATTGTGTAAATATTGTATATAAGTGTGTAAATGTGACTAGAGATTATATTATTTTATCATTAAGTTATTTTATTTATTTATTTTTTTTAAACACATAATTTGATTATGTTCATTTTTTTTATCCTTCTGTTTGTATATATTTTAAGAGAGATTTTTTTTTGTTTCATTTATTTAATTTTTTTTTTGTATGAATGTGATCATTCAACACTATTACCTATTGCCCACAACTGTGTGGCAGATTGTAATATCTATCAATAAATAAAAGTATTTAAAAAAAAAAATTGTTGCAAACATCATAAAAACTACTACTCCTACGAAGATAAACTTCATAAACTACTTTCTACTACTACTAGTATATCAATTTACAAAATAAATTTACTGAATTTGCAGTGCATTTTTTTATGAAATATTACTTTTTAAAAATCTATATACCTTCGTCTTGCCCCACAGTATATTTTAATAATACCCCACTTATTCCTATTGAACAGATCCGTTACTTAGAACTAAATCTGGACAAACAACCAACATTATATCATTAAAATAAAATGCATTCCACGACGTTTTCAAATTTCAGTTTTTTAAGCAACTTCTTTATTATTTTTTAAAAGTTTTTCGACTCATACAAGACTGAAAAGACAGGAAACTGCTAGTCGATTCCGACTATTACAATATTTACTAGACAAACGCTCTAGACTTCCAATCCATTACAAAAGACTGATCTACATGACTATTATAAGGCCTATCTGGACATACGGAGTTGAGCTATGGGGCTCCACTAAACCATCGAATTCCTCTTGAATCCAATCCTTACAGTCCAAAATACTTAATGCTTCTTACTTTGTCACAAATCAAATCATCCATCAGGACCTCAATATTCCATACGTTGCCGATTTGGCCAGAACCAGATACCAATCCTTCCATAAAAAACTTCCTAACCACCTAAACCAACTCGTTTCTAACCTGGCTTCTTCTTCACTACCTAATAATCCTCCTAGGCGTCTGAAAAGAAGATGGCCTCAAGATCATCTCCTTTAGAAATGTTTTTGGAGTTCTATCAACGGGTAGATTCTTCATCTGTTTGTATCATGCCATAATATCACTTGCAGCAAATTTACTTATTGTGTATATATGTATACAGTTGTAAATAACAATAAAGAAATTATTTTAAAAAAATAAATCTATATATCGGGACCTATTGAACGTAAATAAATAGCTTTATTAACAAAATCAAATGGTATCCTTTTTAGTCCAACGTTTCGGGAATTTCAGGCATCTTCAAATATAAATTCTCACCTCACATTAAAATTTAAAAATGTTTTGCAGGCTATTCTGCCCAGTTCATTAATTAAAATAAAAAACAACAAGTCAAAATGACCCTATTTTTTCAAAACTTCATTAACTTATAAACTTTTAATTTTCGATCAATCTACACTACCACTATCATATAAACATATAAAGAGTTTGTTTATATGATAGTGATAGTGTAGATTAATCAAAAATTAAAAGATTTCAAAATTAATGAAGTTTTGATAAAATAGGGTCATTTTGACGTGTTGTTTATTATTTTTTTTAGCGCTGATGTAGTCCTGAAAAGTGGAGCAAAACGTCGGCAAATAATTATTAATTATTTTTTTGTTCCTTTTTTACCGCACCCCTATCACCTCCCTCATATTACTATAATTATTTTTCTGAAAACTATTGAAGTTTGAGTCCAATCTGTCAAATGACTCACTTTGGAAAGTATTGCCAAAGCGAATAATATATAAATATCTGTTCTTAAACGAGTAAGATTTTAAAAATTTATATAAGCTAACAAAGTATGTGTATTTTGTGTTCTGAATCTCTCTCTAATAATTAAAAACTAGTTATATATTGTCTGCAATGTACAATACAAAAGGTTGATGTCAAATCGGCAGAAGGAAAAATTGGGAAGATTATTAAATGATACGGCCTTGAGGGAGACCATCGGCTTAAATAAGGTAAGATTGCCTTTGGCTTAGAGTTGTACGGGTATAGTATGATCAATATTATCATGATGATACGATAGCATCTTGTTCCATTCTCTCCGGGCCGTTCCGAGATAAAACTGGATCCGAAATATATTTTACTGATTCCATGCGTAGATATTGTACATATTATTAAATATTATCTACTTTTATGTTTCCAGACTTATAAAAAAAATATTAATAAAAAACTCGTTTAATTTTTAGAAGCAAAGTTACTTGAGTTATGTAACTCAAAGTTACTTCTTAAGAGACTTACTTGGAATCCACACACAAGACTGAAACGACAAGAAACTGCTCGTAGATTCCGATTGCTA
>NW_027114494.1:471381-481738 GCF_000696795.3 Halyomorpha halys | reverse complement strand
TGGCTAGATCTGTGTAGACAATAGGTGCTACGGTTGTCATGGTGAATTAAACACTGGCTAGATCTGTGTAGACAATAGGTGCTACGGTTGTCATGAGAAAAACAAAACACGAGCGATATGTTCTGACGAGTGGGTTTTGTTTTTGTGAAGACAACAGTTTTATTTTGGAACACCTTACGATTGTTCAATGTGAAGTGGTAATAGTTTAAAGGCCCTTGTTAAAACCGGAATATCACCATATGAGAAATGTTGTCATATATGTTTTGTTTTTCAAAATTATGGTGTTTTACTTTAATAGACGGTCATTAAAACTAGAAGTGAAGATATAGTGGAGTGCGTAGCAACGAATCTTCAGCACGTCCTGGATAGATCTATTCACATCTCTATAGTTCTGGAGTGGTGAGACGGTGACCGGAAAGGAAATATCGGACAACCTTATGTTCGGCCAGGATTGCACCCACGGACTACGTGGGGTTTGAACTAAATTTTATTTTGTTTTTATTTTATATTCACTTATATACTCTTTTGGATAATAATGTAAATATAGTTATTAAGGTTAAGCATTTAAGTTAAGGTTAAGTCAACATATAAGTTTTAATTGTTTTATTAATTGATAAGAATTCTTTTTTTTTTCCTTTTTCATTCTCTGTATATATATTTCTTCTTATTATTAAACTTTTGTACACATAGTTCTGCTTTTCTTTCTCTGTTTTCATCTTGTTAATTTACTTTCGTTTTTTGTTGTTGTTCACGGAATATTACGATAATTCAACAGGTGGGTAGGTAACACCCCTAGGTTTTCTGTTTTCTACATGTAAAGGTATTCACCAGTGGTCATAATTCAACAGTTGTTTATATAGTGGTATATTTTAGCTATATTGTGGGCATAATGCTTCGGGGTTTTCGTTATTCCCAAGAAAAAATAACGTGGCGCCTAAGGAGTAATTCTTTATTGTTTTATCTTTTTTTTCTTTTGCGATTATATTTATTTTTTAAGAATGAACAGAAGAACTATATCTACCAAAGTTTAATGATAAGAAGAAATATATGTACACAGAATGAAAAAGGAAAGAAAAGAAGTCATATGAATTAATAAAACAATGAGAACTTATAGATTGACTTAACTTTAACTTAAATTATTAACCTTATCAACTATTATTTACATTACTGCACAAAGGAATGCAATATAAAAGTGGCATTAAAATAAAATCTAGTTCGAATCCCACGTAGTCTTTAGGTGTTGTCCGACATTTCTTTTCCGATCACCGTATCACCAGAATTGTAGAGATATAATCTCTAACGATGTAATGCCACAACTCTTATCCAAGACGTGCTGAAGATTCCCCTCCACAAAACCAAAGCCCACTCGTCTAAACATATCGCTCGTGTTTTTGTTTTTCCCCACAATCCCTTTAGTCTACGCAGATATCGCCAGTGTTTTTATCTACCATGGCAATCGTAATACACTTTTTCTAGGACTAAGTTGAACAGCATTGGTAAGAGTCAATCTCTTTATCTCAGGCCCGTTCTGACTTCAAATGCTTCAAATCCCTCCCCTTGTATTAGGCCTTTGCATTTAGGATTATTCATTCACGCTTAAGTCTTACCAACTTCCTAGGTATTCCGATCTTAGTCGTGATCTTTCTATCTCCTTCTATCTAAGCTGCTTTGAAATTTACAGATAATGCTTGCACTTTCTGATCTACTTCTCATAGTTTTTGGATTATCTGTTTCAGGACAAAGATATGGTGTAGCGTCTTTCCTCTTCTGAACCCTTCTTGGTGGTCACCTAATATATTCTTGTAATATATTAAAATTCTATTTAATTCATTATTCAGAACTTTATTACTTTAAATTCTTTATAGATTTACTTTCACTTATATTTAAAATAGTTTTGCTAAAATTTATTTCATTTTCACTTATTTTAATCCAGTATGTATCTCCAAACCCAACATCCTACGGTTCCAAATCAAAACCTTGTTGATGCTTTGGAGATATAGGTCTTCTATACCATATAACTCCCTGGGGGTTGCATGGGTGAGTTGTAGAATTATAGCATGGATAAACCATATTTATTTATCAATGACTTACTTTACAGTGGTGCTTAGTACATTTAAACTAACTTAACTTTATTGCAATCAAACGTTCTCTCTTTTAGAAACATTACAACTTATCAATAATTTTTTTGACTAAACAGATTTAGATTTTATTCCTAAATTTGTTCAGTCCAGCAGGATGTAGTATTATCTTGTAGGCCACCGGCAGGAGTGAAATCCCTCTCTTTGTGCAGCACTCATATCTGGTGCCATTCTTTAGGATATGACAGATTTGGCCTGTGTTCCAGGCTTCTGGTATCCTTTCCTCCACCTAATTATTTTTGGATTAGCTTAAATATCTTCTTTCTGGGAGGTTCTCCGCCATCTTTGAACAGCTCCCATGGTAGGCTGTCTATTCCTGGGGCCTTCCTTCTTTTAAGTATCTTGATGGTTATTTCAACACAAATAATATCCGGTTTGTGCACTTCTAATGGGTTGAGGTCCTCAGCATGATTGGATGAATACTGAATAATAATTGATTCAGTTGGCCATAATGAATACTTTGATTCCAAATATTAATATGTATATGATAAACAAAAATATATAATTTACAGCCTGATTCAGCTGTTACTGTGATTTTAACTGATCAATTAGATCAGCTGGTCGGATGATATATATAGAGGAACTTGGGAATCAATAAAGCAGTATTTTATTGGAACCAGTGCGAATAACTTCTTAACATTTTTCTATTTTTTACTGTTTGCTCTCAGCAATACTTAAGTTATGTACATATTGTTCATTGTGTAGTTACATATTAGAGTTACTACTTAAGGTAGTGATATGCGACAGTTTGTTACACCTTTCAAGAATGCCCCTGACTTCATACGTCTCAATACATGAATTAAACTTGTTCCAATTTGTACACTTTCATGGAAAAATAGTCTCCTCGCAGAGGTCGGTAAAGCTCATTTTTTCTGGACTGGACGGAGATATCAAAAATTTTGTAAAAAAACGTATTTATCCAGTATTGAATTGGAAATGCCACAAGAAATTTAGAAAGAATATTTCAAGAAACAAATCTACTTTTGAAAAACTAAAATTTGATCGCGAACTTTTGTTGGTATTGACTTGGCTAAAATATTTTTTTGTTGGATAGTTAAAAAAAATAACAACCAATGAAAACTCACTGTTTTCCAGTATCGAAATAACTTCTGAAAGATTAGGTCTACTCATAAATATTGTTTGATGGGAGAACCATTACTGTGAATTCCTCTATAGGTATTTGAGTATGAGAAACCACACTCATAAACATGATTAGAGAAATTTTATTTTGGAGGCTTTTTATCACAATTTCCACCACTGTGCGCCTAGTTTCACCTAATTTTAATAATCTTTTAGCTTTTAATCGTTGTCCAGTAAAGTAAATTATTTTAACTTTTCATTTTAATTTTTAAGACTGACATGAGATATCCATGTTGGAGCAGGAGAAAGTAGGATGATATTTTGACCGACTTTTAATGACCTTGGTTCAGAAGAATGTTAAAACATATATTTTGAAGAGAAGGTAAAAATAATAGAGAGCGCTGGTGGCTACCTCCACTAAGAGCCTAATGAATGGTTTGACACAGCCAGCTGTCCCCAGTGAGACACTTCTCCACCGGACCGAAGCATCTCCTCGCACTTTCTATTCTAAGGTCTCTCATCTTCCAGGATAGCTACAATCAAGAACAGAAATTTCGGATGAAGAGAAATGCTTTATTTAGCAATGCTGGCCAAATACACCGGAAAAGTACACAGCGTACCCATCAATCCATTACTGGACATATATACACTACTATATATTAACAATGATTCAAAAACAATTTTTATTCCCTACCTTATACTTCTCAAACAATAATCACCTATTAGCTAAATAAATTATATTTTAATTTTTCTTTGTTTTTAAACAATTTTATTTTATTTTTTCTTATGTATATTTGTTTTCCTCTATCTTCCCGCACAAAGCAAAATTACAATTTACCTAACTATTCAATGTGGTATGCCACTTATAATTTTTTTTTTTGTACCCTTCATTACAATAAAATTAATACTTCATACATAAATAATACATGACATGTATTATAAAGACTCAGTAAAGTATATATAATACATTTCATGTATTATATATGTATGAAGTACTAATTTTAATATAATGAAGGGCACAAAAAAAAATATAAATCCGGCACTCCCGTACGCCTCCCCTAGTTTATCCACCTCACCGATAGTACAAAGCGCCATCTACAAAACTTTCCGAAGTCTATACTGTCGAAGATTGTCCGGACTACAACATAGAAGAAGGAGAAACCACCGGCTCTTCACAAAATACTTGATGTTCCAACGGTACCGGGCTTTATCAGTAGGATACATTAAATTCCTGGACTCACTAAAACATTGTTCCTTGTAGTACAAGATCCCAAGAGGAGAAAAAAGGCAGTTATCTCACCCCAATTTTTTATTACTTTAATGAAAACTATGTATAATTAATAGTCAACATTGATGAGTCTGCCAAGTATAGGTAGGGGGGATAAAAATTTATTTATTTTGAAGAATTTATATCTCAAAAACCATTCGACGGACAGATGTCTATTAGCACTCAAATTAAAGGTAGTTTAATGAGCTATAATGTAGTTTATGATGTTTATCTTCGTAGGAGTAATTGTCCACATGAAATTTGCTAAAATAAATTGATTTATAGTTGTTCGGACAAATTTTCATTACCCAAATTTATATTCATATGTGAATATCATAAAAACTACTACCCCTACGAAGATAAGTTTCATAAAGTACTTTATAGTAAGTTAAATTTCCTTTATTTTGAGTGTTGGCAGACAAATGAGCGTCTCATAGATCTAGAGATATATTTTTTAAAAAATCCAACATTTAATACGAACAACTAGAAATTAACATTTTGTGAGTTTATTTTGTCAAATATCCATAAAAACTACTACTCCTACAAAGATAAACATGACTAACTATTTTGTAGTAAATTCAACTAGCTTTAATTTGAGCGCTGGCAGACATCAGTACGTCCAATGGTTTCTGAAATAAAGTTTTTCATAAATCAAATTTATTGTCCGAACAACTATAAATCAATTTATTTTAGCAAATATCAAGAAAACCTCTATTCCTACGCGGTATAGGTCATAAACTTCTTTATAGTCCATTAAACTAGCTTTAATTTGAGTGCTAATAGACATATGTCCGTCACTTAGTTCCTGAGATATAGATTTCTCAAAATAAATTAACTAATCTTTCAGTAGATTTTTAAGAAATTTTGCTTTTTAAAAACCTATATCTCGACGTAAGTAGCTCTTTTAGGGTTAATATTTCAGTAAATTTAATCTTCTTCAAATAATGTTCTCTTAGATTTTCTAGTGTTGTTGGTAGTTTTTAGGATATAGAGCTCCGAATGAAAAATCAATGGTTTTTTATGGTTTTGAAACAGCCGCCATTTTTTAATCCCCCTACCTATACTTGGCAGACTCATCAATTTTGACTAGTAATATACATAGTTTTTATTGAAGTAATGAAAAATTGGGGTGAGATAACTGCCTTTTTTTCTTCTCGGCAACCAGTGCCCCCATCAGTGCGGTGGCAACGGAGAGAATTATAGCTATTTGTAAATACATGTAGATTTAAGCCTTGAACACATACCATTGGTGTGCCCCATCACACAATATAACTAGTAATATTCTTCAAAACATCGACCACCACAATCGTGTTTTAGAGAAAGATAAAACCTCAACACACAGCATAAGCTAACTACCACACTATAATTTCAAATAGGGCCTTTGAAAAAAAATGTTTATACAGTTGTAAATTTAAATAAATAAATAATAAAGTTATCAAAAATCATAAAATATTGAAGTGGATATCAATTAAATTACCAAAAATTGGAAAATGTTTAAATGTTTAATGAGTCGAACACTGAACATCCAATAAAAACTTGGCGTGAAACTTTGAACGGGTAGAATAAAAAAGAATCGAGGTTTGACCCCCAACCCGCCATTTCTATTTTTAATTATTCAACCCGCCTGGAGGCTACCCTCTTTCTTATCCTCCTCATCATTAAAGGAAAGGACAATAGAGTTCGTTAAATACATAACTCAATATTTCTTTTAGATAGAAACCATTAGAAACACTTTTTACAAGTTTTAATTTTAACTTAAATTTTTGTTTTATAAAACTGTGTTATTATCAAAAACAACATTGAGCCCGAATGCAAGTTGGCTGGTAAATTCTTTTAATAAGGCCAGTGGCACTAATCTACTACAAAAACTAAGATTTGTATAACTAAAGGTGTCTCTACACGTTTGCCAAAGTGACGCATGCGCAAACATGTGAATGGGTTATTTGGATTGGTTGGTATAAGCTAACCTGAATTTTCTGCCGAACCATCGAGTGTCGGTTTTTTGGCACAAATCAAAAGCGCAAGTGATGTTTCCAAACGTTTGTTTTGTGTTAGCACTCTTTTAATACTGCCAACAGATGAATATTTGTACTCGCCGTGTTTGAATTAATTAATGAATTTCTACAACCTTTCGATTCAATAATTAACTGTTGTTTAAGATTGTATATTTTTAAATTCTATCGATTCGGTTTAAATACATTGTTTTAAAGCAGTTTATTTTTTATTTAATATAGCACAAATATATATTTACTTAGACATTATATGTCTAGGTAATTAAATAAAAATTCTAGAATGAAG
Source organism: Halyomorpha halys (assembly GCF_000696795.3). Lineage (NCBI taxonomy): Eukaryota > Metazoa > Arthropoda > Insecta > Hemiptera > Pentatomidae > Halyomorpha > Halyomorpha halys. The sequence continues at coordinate 474,955 of NW_027114494.1, read as the reverse complement.
GTTGAATTTCTTGGTTATGTAGGTTTTATTTATTCTAGGTTATGTTAATATCTAGATTATTTATATGAATTATTAATGAGGTATAGATAGTTGACTGTGGATTAATAAGTGGAGAAGATGCTCAAGGTGGTGCGTTCAGCAAAAAAATACATAAACAAAAAATTATTTATTCGTTCCTACGTTTCGACCTGAGTTATAGGCCTTCATCAGGGCTATAAAACAAAAAAAGGTAACAGCCATCATTCAAAGAAACATAAAACTGAAAAGAATTAATTAACTAACAAATTTGGAAATATACATAATTAGTTGAATAGTAAAAAATAGTTGATGACAAGGAATTAGACAGTAGCAGCTTGATAACAATGAAAAATGAAATAAAAAATTATAAATGTATGTACATATTTATACTATTATTCATACATAAGTTTCCTAACCATTGTATCTTTATTTATTATTATTATCATTATTTATCTTTATATTTCATTTTTCTTTCATATAGCTCAATATGTCGATTCAAGCCGTTTTTCAATTTCAGGCACTTTTTAAATATAGCTCGATTTAACTATCTTAAAGTCTCCTCTTCCCGTTTTAAGCTAATATTTCATAAGTGATATAGGACCGTCGCTTCTCGGAGGTCTTGGTGGGGCGGTTCTGGCCGGAAAGGATTGCCTTTTTTTGTGTTATGATCTCCTCTTGTGAGATTGTAACATGTCGTACATCGACCAACCTACTCGCTATAATGTCCGATAACCAAAATCCAAAATATAAATTTTGATTATTTATGTATTTTTTTTAATTTTTCGTCAAGACCATGTTTTTATTGTGTCTTTTATACACAAAAAATTAATTTTTTTCGGCCGATTTTTTTTAAAAACTATACATTAAGGGGTTAAAATATAATAAAACGAAAGAAGATTAACGCTATCTTATACTTATCGTCTTACCTACATAATATTATATTTCATCTTTCATTCTTATCAATTTGCTACTGTCTAATTCCATTGTTATCAATAAACTATTTTTTATTTTCAATTCATTGTTATGTATATTCCTAAATTTGTTAGTTTATTATTTCTTTTCAATTTTATGTTTCTCTGAATGATAATTGTAACCTCTTTTTGTTTTATAGCCCTGATGAAAACCTGAAACTCAGGTCGAAACGTCGGCACCAATAAAATTTTTTTTGTTTTATTGTGTTTTTTTTACCACACCCCCTTACCATCTTTTCCGTTTATATGAATTTTTGTCATATGCAACCTATATTGCTGATAATGATGTTTTCTTCCATTACGCCTATTTTTATTTTTCTTCATTTTATAATGATAATAGAATAAATCGAGTGTAATAGCCGAAAAAATTCAAAAAGAACAATACAAGGGTGTGAATACCGACTTTTTTTCTGAACTTAACAAAAACTGAGATAACTGTCGGTAGATCGCGCTAGTGTTCTTAATAATTCAAATTAAATATTGATGAAACTTCAAAATTATTACGTTTTATATTTTTTTTTCTTTCCATTACTTACGCACAGCTAAGGTAAATCACACGTATCTCAGAAACCATTAGACGAACATATGTGTACAAGCACTCAAAGTAATGTTAGTTTAATGTTCTTTACGGTATTTTATTACATTTATCTTCGAAAGAGTTGTCGTTTCATGATATTTTCTAGAATAAATTAATTTGTAATTGTTCAGACAAACTGGGCAAAATTGATATTAATTTACAAATCTCTTAAAAACTATTAATTCTAAGAAGATAAACATTGCCACAAACGTGCCCAGCATTATATAGTCACAATATAATATAGTGACTAGTTACTCCAAAAACCCAAGAGGAAAAAAAGGCAGTTTTTTTACCGCAATTTTTGATTAATTTAATGTAAGCTATTTATAATTACTATTAAAATTAGTATGCTAAGTATAGTTAGGGTGAAAAAAATCCCAACTGCTTCAAAATGTTAAAAAAAAAAACAAATATCTTTCTATTTGAAGCCCTATATCTTTAAGACTATCAACAACACTAGAAAACCTAAGAGGACATCATTCAAAGAAGAGTAAATTTGCTAAAATATGAGCCCTTATAGTAACTATTTACGTAATAGTTTTCATGATACATACTAAAATAAATTTATTTCTAGTTCTTCAGACAGAATTGCAACCGAAAAATCAGTATTTGATAAATTTATTTCGGGAAATCTATATCTCAGGAACCATTAGACGAACAGATGTCTGCCAGCAATCAAATTAATGTAAGATTAATGTTCGTTCTGTAAGGTATTTAGTATCATTTATCTTCCTAGGACATGTTTTCATGGTATTTTCTAGAATAAATCTATTTCTAATTGTTCAGACAAAGTGGGAAAAATTCATATTAATTTACAAATATCATTAAAAAACTACTAATTCTTCGTAGATAAACATTATAAATCACTTAATAGATTTTCCTAAATAAATTCCCTACTGATAAATAATACATAAATACTGATTTTTGAGTACATTTTTTATGAAATGTTACTTTTATAAAAAAGCATATTTCGGAAACTATTGAACGTAAATAGCTCTTTTAGGTCTCATACTTTAGCAAAGTAAGTCTTATTTGAATTACATCCCGCTACATTTTTAATGTTGTTGGCAGTTTTGAATATATAGAACAATTAATGAAAATTAATGTTTCGGAACATTTTAAAACAGCCGCCATTTTTTTTCATGGCATGGTGATCAATTTCGACTAGTAGTTATATATAGTTTTCATCAAAGTAATCGAAAATTGAAGTGAAATAACTGATTTTTTTTTCTCCTCTTGGACGCTTTGACTAAGAGCCTTGGACTACTTAGCCCTGATAAAGGCTTGAATCACAATCGCAAAGTAAAAAAAGTTACAAATTTACAATTACAAAGTGAGAAGGTTATACGTTCACAATTACAATTAAAAAGTGAGAAAGTTACAAATGTACAATTACAAAGTAAGCATCTGTTAGGAAAGTAAAGACGATTTTCTAGTACATTATAATGATGTTTATGTGCATGATTACCGGATGTTGAGAAGAAATCATTTAGGGGATGGTTTGGATTAGATATGATTTTGCAGAAATATTTAAGAGCCAGGATTTTTCTTTTAACTAATAATGGGATGTCAGATGCTTCCATTTGTAAACTACTGGTCGGGCTGGAGTGGAATGTTCCAGTAACTATTCTTAAAGTGGCGTTTTAAACAGGATCTAACATCAGGAGTGTTCTTTTGCTTGCTGAACCGTAGGTCATACACTCATAATTAATTTTGGACAATACAAGTTCCCTACAGAGAAGGAGTAGTGTTGTCCTCTCTGTTCCTCAAGTGGTCGAGCATTTTTATAACATTTAACGTCTGTAAAAAGTCAGCTTTTAGTTGTTTTAGGAAAAATTCCGCGAGACCTTCGGAGAGAGAGAGTTCACCGTGAGAGGCCTCTGGTTTGGATCTCGCGGAACAATACCAGATAGAACAAGGAGCTTCTTAGAAGGCCTAGGTGTTAGCATCGGGGATATTGCCATCTTAGCGGAAAATATTATTTTGGACTCCCTGGGGATCATACACC
>NW_027114494.1:467609-470901 GCF_000696795.3 Halyomorpha halys | reverse complement strand
GGTTGTACAGACCGAAATGGATTGTAAAAGGAAACTGTAGTGGTGAAAAAAAAATGTTGATTATATCCTACTATTGTATATCTTTTTTTTATGATTATACCATGAATATGTAATGTAAATATGTCCGATTAAGGATTGATAAGTATGCTGTGTAAGATAGCAACCTAATGTATTTAGGCAGCATATATGAATAAAGTATTTCTCCTCTGGAATCTAAGTAAGACGGCTATCGAAGGTAATACACAGATACTTAATAGTTTGAGAATACCTTAAGACTTTTCCCTTTAATTTAATGTTATCCACATTCAATATTTTTTTACCTTGTAATTGATTTTGTTTTTGATACATATGTATTAAACCAACACTCGACAGCACTTTAGGTTGATTCGCTTAGGCAGTTTATTAAAACCAATTAATCTTTTCCTTCTAGGTATAAAAGAAGTTCGTCTGCATACATTAAAAGTTTTATGTGTGAATGGATGATGCTTGCTACCCCTCTGGTAGCTATGTTGAAGAGGATAGGGAACTGCCTTAGACTTAGAACACTGCCTAGAGAAACACCATTTACCTGGCGAAAATTTCAGGAAAAGGAGTTTCCACATTGAACTTTAAAAATGTGTAACAAAATTCCAGATTTTATCTTGAATGCCGATTTCTTGGAATTTATTTAAAATAATATTATTTTTGGTGAAGTTTAAGATGTTCTCAATGTCTAGGAAAACTGCAACCACGTATTGTTTGTTTTTAGAAGCATGGAGTACATCGGATTCCAGTTTGGTGATATTATCAAGCGTGTTTTTTCCTTCCTTAAAACCGCTTTACCATTCCGACTGTACATTTTTATTTTCTAAGTACCATTGTAATCTTGTTGGCACCATTCTTTCTAGTAATTTGCACAGAGTGTTTGTTAAAGCACTGGGACGATAGTTATCCGATAGATTTTTCGATTTTCTTTTTTTAAGTATTGGTATTATTCTGGATGTCTGCCACTCAGGTGGAAACGAGTCAAAAAAATACACGGTGTTAAAAAAAATTAGTAATACTGTTTTGGTTCCGAAATTTAGATGTTTTATCATTGAATAGGTAATACCATCTGGATCAGGTATAATGTAATCAATATATATAATCATACATATCCACATATATATACAATCTATATATAATCCACGGTGAACTATCTACGCATCTTAATACTAATTCTACGTCTAATGGTTACAGAGGTATAGTTTTTTCATAAGAAATTCACTAAATACCGATTTTCCAGTACATTTATTTTGAAATGTTTCTTTTAAAAAATGTAAATTTCGGGAACTACTGAACGTTAAGAGCTTTATTAGGGCTCATATTTTAGTAAATTTACTCTTTGAATTACGTTCCATTACATTTTTAATGTTGTTGGTAGTTTTGAAGAAATTGAGCTCTGAATGAAGATTAATTTTTCATAACATTTTAAAATAGCCGCCATTTTTATTCACCCTAACAATACTAGGCAGACTCTTCAATTTTGACTTGTAATTATTCATTAGTTTTCAATAAACTAATTGAATATCAGTGTGAAATAAATGACTTTTATTCTCCTCTTGGGATCTTGTACTAATAATTTTGAACCTTTTCGTCTGAGATATCTTCAGTTTTGCTTTGTTTTGTGTAGGTATTCTAGCCTTTCTTAGCTTTTACTAAAAAAGGCATTTGACACTGTATTTGTATTAAATTATAATGTAGGGGTCGCTTTATTTAATTAATCCTAAAAAAGGTCATGAACCCCTGATCTACGATGTTGGAAATCAAAAAATCGATGAGTGAATAGCCTGTTATAATCATAATTATTTGATAATTTTTTTTTTTTTAAATATGAACTTGGTGATGGAAAACTAGAAAGGATGGAGAAGTTTTGACAAACAGCTTTAGGAGAGTGATAAGTTTTATTGGCAAAAGTATAAGTCGAGAGAGTAAAGAGTTTGGGAAAGGGATATTGAAGATGAAGGTCAATAGAAAAGTTAATGGAGAAAACCCAAGCGGAAAAGAATCCGAGTTTTCAATTTATTTAGTAGTGGCCACTAGTCGATTTCTTTCTCATCATTTATAAAAGCTATAACATGTCCTTATAACGGACATCATTAGAGTTTGATTAATTTGTCCGTTAAGCTGAGTGCTGTCCGTTAATGAGAAAATAAACTTTATATTCGCAAGAGCCTATTCCATTGTAGTCGTTTATATTATTGTTCTTTAAAGAAGTATTTTTAATCAGAGTGATAAGTTGATATTTGATCGTAGATTGATATGAGAAGATGGTCAGGGTGTGGTCAGCAAAGATACACAAATAAACAAACCTTATTTATTTGTGCCGACGTCACTAAATCATTAAAAAAACGAAAGATTGATAAAATGTGAGCCCTAATAGAGCTGTTTACGTTTTATAGTTTCTATTTCAGTTCGAGATACAGTTTTTTAAAGAAAAATTTCGTAACGAAATAACGAAAGATCAGTATTGTTTAAATAAATAAACAATTTCTTTATAAGTCCAACGTTTCAGCCAATTCGGCCATCTTCAAGGACAATCTATCACAAATAGCTTTTATTACAATAAAACAATATTATTAATAAATTATCATACCTTAATACAATTCTAGAACCACATCAATTTTAAAAAACAACTTTATGCAGGCTATTCTTTTTAAAGCTATTCAGGCTTTATGTTTAATTTAATGTGAACAATTGACTGATTAGATAATTATACATGATATAAAAATTGCTTAGTAACAATTTAACAATTTAATGACTCCCTAATGTTTTAATGTCTCATAGGGTAATTTGTTGACTGATATAAATGGCCTAGCCTGAAAAAATTGTTTTTTAAATTACTTGGTTCTAAAATTGTATTAAGGTATGATAATCTATTAATAATATTTTTACTTATTATTTTTTTTTTGGAATTGTGAAAGATCATATGTGTAATAAAAGCTGTTTAGGATAGATTGTCCTTGAGGATGGCTGAATTGCCCGAAACATCGGACTTATAAAGGAATAAAACATTTTTTGAGACCAAAAGGGATAAAATTCTATTTATTTAAACAGTATTAACCAGTCTCAAGAAAGTTTAAAAATTATAAATAAAGAAATATTAGTTGTTAATGAATTTATTTTAGGAAAACATACATCACAGGGACCATTAGACTTGCAGATGTCTACCAGCACTCAAAGTAATGCTTTTTTTTTTTTATCGATTGATAGATTTATTTATTGATAGATATTACAATCTGCCACACAGTTGTGGGCAATAGGTAATATTGAT
>NW_027114494.1:464728-467249 GCF_000696795.3 Halyomorpha halys | reverse complement strand
CCGCATCACTGGTTAAAGTAAAGCTAGTTGAATGTACTATAAAGTAGTTTATTATGTTTATTTTGAGTTCTTTGGGGAAATACATCAAATGCAAAATTCATTTCATAAGCAAATATAATAAAAACTACTACTGCTACTTTACAATACATTAAACTAGCTTTAATATGAGTGCTAACTGAGATCTGTACGTCTAATAGTTCAAAAGATATAATCTTTTATAGTTTTAGTATAGTATTAGTTTTGTTCGAGCAACTAGAAAACAACATTTTGTGAATTTGTATTGACAAATGTCATGAAAACTACTGCGAAGGTAATGTTCATAAATTACTGTATAGCACATTAAACTAGCTTTAATTTTAGTGCTAATATATATCATTACGTCTAACGATTCCTAAGATATAGATTTCCCAAAATAAATTCAGTATATTTTTTATAAAATATTGCAATTTAAGTATATCTCAAGAACTATTGAACGTAAATAGCTCTTTTTGGGACTTATATTTAAACAAATTTACTCTACTTTAAATGATGTTTTATTAGGTTTTTTAGTGTTGATAGTTTCAAAGATATAGATAGAGCTTCGAAGGAAATATTTATTTATTTTTAACATTTTGAAATACCCGTCAGTTTATTAACCCTAACTATACTTGGCAGACTCATAAATTTAGATTAGTAATTATACATTGTTTTTATTAAAGTAATCAAAAATTGTGGTGAAATAACTGACTTTTTTCTCTTCTTGGGCTCTGCGACTATAACTCTATAATATAGTTACTATATAATATGCGGTAAGTTTGTCGCTGATAAGCAGATAGTTGATATACTACCAACTGTCAAGCAAATCGTGATAGTAGGACAGCAAATGTTAGTTTACACAATAATAGTAGCAGCGAACACCTTTGATCGTCACTGTGGAACATCCACTTCAGATGCATAGCTCTCTGTTTTTTAAAATTCCAAGAAATTCTTACGTTGATTTTTGTTCTTTTCAATTAAAGGAAATAGGTTTTAAATAAAATAATGCTAATTGTATTAATAAATTTAATAAGCAAATTTTAAATACATAAATAAATAAATTAAAAATAAGAAGTGCTTATTAGATAACATTCATACAAATAAATACCATTATAACATAAGTCCAATTGACTGTAGTAAATACAAAACAAAATTTTTCTTAGAAAATTATTGACATTAGTTCTCGAACTAGCCATTTCGTGTCACGTTCATTAGTTCTTTTAAAGCAGTAGTCACCTGGAATTCCAGTTGCCAACTGCAAGTGATCTTTCAGTCACACTAGTAACGTGTAAACCAGCCTTATCTCCAAATACATTTTTTAACCCCAAAATAAAAAAAAAAAAAAATGAGTTCTGTTATACTTGAATATAATTATTGAAAACAATGTTCTTTATTTTAAATTTAATTTAATATCCAATTAAATTTTAGAAAATTATATGTTTATCATAAATCAATGAAGATGATAGATAAATATTTAAACATGAGTTCAACATTAACAAAAAAAACATGCCTGTCCTTTATCGAGCGTGGCTTAAAACACGATCAATTATAATAAAATATCCATATAGTCTCACACTGTTTATTTTCTTATAACTTCTACGTTTCGGCCATTCCGGTCATTCACAAGGATATATTATTTACAAAACAATACAAGTTAACAATGTCATTAAAAAAATGCCTGTTATTTTATCTTTGTCAAAATATTTTTTAGTCTATCAACCTATTTTTATCCACTTTTTGACGTTTTCTAATTGTATTCAATCTATACTGTCTACTACATCCTTATCAATCAATCTATCTATTTATAGATAGATTTAAGAATAAAGCGAATGATAAGGTTGTAGTAGATAGTATAAATTGAATAGAATTCTAATAAGTAAAATAATAGATAAATATAGGTTAAGAAACCAAAATATATTTTAACATAGGCAGAATAGCCTGAAACGTTTTAATGACATTGCTCACTGTGATATTATAAATCAGATACCCTTCAGAAGGGCCGAAACGTAGGAGTCCTAAGAAAACAAACATCTTGAGATTAAATAGATATTTCATTATAATTGATAAACAAATCAGTTTCAAACAAGAAATATAATTATATATAAATTAAAGCAGGAGATTATTACAGATTGCAATGAAAACGCGGGTAACTAAGTACTAGTGTGTTACGCTGAAAAATCTCTTCTGCATGATTAGTGAATTCAGCAGAGATATTGTGAAATATAACAAGGAATGTATAGTAAATTAACCTCAAGTTTATTAAAATAAATGAGATTGAACAGAATAATTATTGTAAGGAGATGATAAAAACAATTTTTAAGAAACAAAATTAACATTTATGTTTCGCCCTAAAGAGTGTGTATTTGTACTACTTTAAGTAGAAGGCGTAACCAACCTAACCTAATGGACAATGCACTAACCCACAGCACAATAGACTTATGCCAATGTTTATTATTCATGTTAAATTTATTTAAAGTAGTTTTATAAATAGTTATAAATATTTTAC
>NW_027114494.1:462995-463974 GCF_000696795.3 Halyomorpha halys | reverse complement strand
CATCAATAATATGATCAACTATAAAAAGCAGGGAAAACACCAGGTGTCATGGATTCCAAGGTGTATTGCCTCCATGGGTTGTATTGATCATCTACATCATAAGTTGGAGTCTTTGTAGTGTAGGGATATCCCATTGTTTTGTCCAACAATGCGACATATCGCATTGCTAGTTTGTCGTCAATTGCTCGCTTCACATTCTGTCTTATGCGACTTTGCGAAGGGCGGTCTTCGATTTCTGCCGAAGTCTTGGAATTGTAGCTTTTAATGACGCCGATCGTCTTACATTTCAGGTCTTTTTTAATGTGATTATTTTTTAGTCCTTCAGGATTTTTGGTTTCACTTTGGCAGACTTCCATCGAGGTATCCTCTTCTTCAGCTTTGCTTACTGTTTTGTCCAAGGTATCAATCTCATTATCCTTGTCTTCTGGATACAAATAAAAACATTTATTAATACCAAAATTTTGAAAAGGACAAATATAATAAATATATATTAATAAAATAAATATTTGCGTATATAATGGGAGAGGGTTGGCTTAATGGTGAGGCACTGTGATAATAACTCCAAGGACCCAGGTCCGAAACCGGCTGGGACACACAATGTTTTATTCTGCTACTTTAGCCGTGAGTCAACCCCGAAGATTCGGTAGGGCTCCTGGGTCCAAGCCTCATAAAGAGTCTCAAGTAAACTTAACCAGCCAGGAGTGTCCTCCTTTTTTCCCCTAAGAGATGTCCCGTGGGCATTTATCTCATGGCAGATGATCTGAGTTATTTTTATACATATAATTGGATGTGATAATGAAAAGAAAATGGGGCGCCTCGGAGGATTGTCAGGAATGGAAGAGGATGCAAGATTAGAAACTAGGGGGTATGAGTGGTTAGAGAGTTTATAATGGAAAGAGTGATATCTGATTCGGGCTAGATCGGTTACATAGGGGAACATTAAGGTCTTTATGTATGATTTTATTTGTGACAAAGTAAG
>NW_027114494.1:459211-462220 GCF_000696795.3 Halyomorpha halys | reverse complement strand
ATACAGATCTATTATTATCTTATAATAATCGAAACCCAAAAAAGAAAGATTTCGTTGACTCTAAGGTACGTACTGTAGATATTTCGTTTTTATTAAACTTAAACTATATTTACCTCCCATAATGTACATACCTGGTTCTCTTTCTGGTTGATCTGGTTGAAGGTTAGCACCTTAAAAAAAAAATTAGTTTTAGTTAAAAATAATAATCTTTCAAATTCATTTTCTAAGGGTTACATTTTTTTGGTCTAGTACATGTAGCGCGCAATACTTAAATTTTATTGCAATATTTAAATTATTAGTTTAATTTTAATTTAAGATATGTTTACCTTCTTTAATCCTTTGTAAGAACACAGGCGGTCCTGTTATTGTTTGTTCTTGTGGAGGTTTAGCATCTAAAAAAATGTTGGTTAAAAATTAAGCAATATGGGCATAAAAATTCATACGTCTAAAATAAAAAATATTTTAAGTTATTATATATGAATAAAGTATTTTTAGAATTTCCAATAATACATATATTGGTTTATAAGTACGACAAAGGTACCTTAAAAGTAAATAAAGGAAGAAACTGCTTTTTAATACACCACCATTCCATTTTTTATATACTGGTACATAAAATTTAAATATTATTTTAGATTCTGAAAAGGAAAGTATTTGTACTTCACATTTTCTTTTTTAAAATAAAAATCAATCTTTATTCTGGGAGACTTGGTCCCCTAAAATAACAATTAGGAACAGTTTTAGCAGCTACATTAATTTTTGAACATAATTAAATGAATCTATTACAGTATTTAAATAAAATAAAGTATGAAAAAAAAATACTTATATTGTTTTCTATTATTCACAAGTTCACGGAAGTTTTATAGTCTAGGAGATGGATATATAGTTGATGTTTAGGAGGAAGCTTTGCGGATGGATTGGGTAAGGAGTTCCAAAATGAAGTAGCTCGAACAGCAAAGGATTTTTCAAAGGATGCAGTTCTATGGATTGGGATATAAAAATTTTTGAAGTCATCGTTGTCTGTCAAATCCTCTATCTCGATCAAATCCATTTCAATGATTTTGGAAAGAAACGGAGAAATAATACAATACACCTTCGCTGGATAACAGATTCGATTGAAACTATGAAAGGTGACTTACTTTAGGTTTACTTGTATTTGTGTACTTACTTTAAGGTTATTTGTATGGTTACTTACTTAAATGTAGATTTTCTCTAAATCTAAGTTTAACCGGCTATTATTGCATGATAAATTTTACCGCCAGATATGAAGGTTAACTTTTCTGGTGCAACGAATTTTACCCGAGGTTTATGAAATCGTAGTTGAAACTGTGATGGTACAATCTGCCCTAATTCTGACCCTAAACTGCCCTTTTCAGCTGTTAGTCTGTTAATTTCTGTTTTGTATTCTTTATACTTATTTCTAAGAGAGCTGTTAATTTTGTCTTCTGTATTACAAATATTAAACGTTACCTCCCATACTAGTTGGCACAAGTAACACTGGTACAACTGTTGCGGTTGGTGCATTCTCTTCCTCTTTCTTTTCATCGCTTCTTTCTGAAACAAAAAACATTATTACATCATGTACTATGTTCAATATTCTATACTCTGTACATCATTCAATAATTTTTAGTTTAATGTTTCTTGAATATAATTCAAACCGACTATTTCCTTTGAAATATCTCTTTAACAAACAGTAATTTAGTATAAATATTTTTTTATTAAAATCTTCAAGCGAATCATTGGCATGAAAAACATTTTCTTGTTTATGCTATAGTGAAGCCTTAGTAGTAGGTAAGGTAGTTAGAGATTGTCAACATTCACTAAACCGACAAATGATAGATGTTCGTATTTATGTCTGATCATCTTTCACTAGTCAAGGTTAACTTTCACTTAGAACAGTTAGTGGTTGTTAATCTTCGTAGACAATGTTAAGGTTAGACAATATGAACAGGGTATTATTACATTTTATTTTATGAAGTTTTCCATTTCAATGAAAATTTATAAAATAAAATTTAAAATAACAATATCCGAATTTATGTACCTTCCACTGGAGCTTGTTCTGGTTGGCTTCCCATTGAAGTTGGAACCATTATAACTGCTGCTTCGGTTGGAGTATCTTTGTTTTCATTGCTACTTTCTGAAAATATATAATGAATATATTAGTATAATTTTGTATAAATTTTACTATTACTATTATTTCTTATTTCATTATTATTATTATTTCTTACACTCTTAGACATTTTTCCAGGGAAGTGGTTTTAGTGTCACTAATACTGACTAAGAATTTAATTATATTTAGTATAATGTTTCTGTATTCTGTATAATAGTTCGAATCTGTGTTACTTTTACTTGGAACGTTTGGAAGAATCTCTGAAAAGTTCATATTTTATTCTTTTCTTTTTTTTTTTATTTATTTATTTTTATTGTTGATTACAAGAATCTTAACTTTACAACTACCAACTTATCCCAGAAATCTAAAGAAAACGAAAAAAAAACACAAAACTTAATTTCTTTATTTCGGTTTTAGTCATGCAATATATGTTTAACTAACAGTATTTAATGTAAATCAGTTTTTAAAAAATGTCTTGCAAATTGAAAGGATAAAATCATTTTATGTTTATATGTTACAGTGAAAACTGAATATTATGTAAGATTAACTGTGGTTACAGATTGATCACTACCACTAAATTCCTTGTGAAAATACATATCCGATCAGCTTTCACTAGTGAAGGTTAACTTTCATTGTTACTTTCTGCAGGCCCTGTTATGACGAAGTAATATGGTTACTCTCATATCAACCAGATAAAGGGTTTCTCTCTTCTATCGCAATAAAGTTATAGCCTGGTACCATAAACTGTGTGTATTGATGCAAATGAAGGTCTCCATTGGAATGAATCTATTGGTGTTCATTACTTCTTTTGAGCGAGCGTAATTTGATAGAGAGCTTTTCCTACATCATTTTAGGCGTGGTATATTTTCAGTGAGAACTTTTCCCTTTTTTTCCAGTGAAAG
>NW_027114494.1:453016-458117 GCF_000696795.3 Halyomorpha halys | reverse complement strand
GCGAAACGTTGATTAACAATAACTACTGGGCCACCCGTAGCTCAGTGGTTAAGACACAGTCTTACTAATTTGAAGTCTATTGGCGGTGCCGGTTCGAATCCGGCCTGGGATGTTGACTTTATTCATTGAGTGGCGGTCCCACAAAATGAAGAACTTTTTGACCCCCATCCATGGTTAGGAAATATAGGACTCCAATGTGAGTCTTAGCCGAAAAAAAAACTAGTTTTTTAGCTATTTTGATAGCTTTATTGACCGCCACCCGAACTATCTTCTTCCAATTATATTAATACAGTTGAGTATAAACAATAGAAGAGATCGGAGCCAAAATATAAGCCACATGATGAAAATTGTCCAGTTAACAGTTTTAAAAAATTCACAATTCGTATTTAATGTTTTATATAGTTCACATTCTATTTCATAGGTGAAACATATTGCAACTATGGTACAAGACAACCGCAATAAATAGCTTTATAAAGAAACACAGGGGCATTTGAAAAACGTCTAATTGTTTTCAAGAATGTGGTTGAGCATTCAGTTCTTGACCTTTATTTGTTCTCATTTTATTTCCTTAATTTTCCGTCTCTTAGTGTGTTAAAATTTTATTTTAGATTAATGATTTATTATAATGATTGTTTGAGAGTGGTTTATTTCATTATTAACATGCACAATTTTGATCCAAATTACTCTCAACTTTTTTCAAAAGCTCTCCAACGTTTCGTCCCTCAGGCCATTTTCAAGGAGACAATCTTAAATATTGATGTCATTTTCTTTAAAATCTTATCTGTAGGCTAATTGTCCATTGTGTCAACTTGTCATGTGTAAAGTCATGTGTGAACTTTTGAAAGTCACTTTCATGGAAATGAGAAGATTATTTGTGTAAAAAAGTTTTTAAATTTAAGATATAAAAAGTTATATGTGGCATGGGCAATTAGCCTGCAGATAAGATATTAAAAACGAAAAAAATCAATATTTAAGGTTGTCTCCTTGAAAATGGCCTGAGGGCCGAAACGTTGGAGAGCTTTTGAAAATAAAAGTTGAGAGTAATTTGGATCAAAATTGTTTATGTTAATTTTGTTTTTATTTATCTCATATGTACTTTTCTATCTGAACGTGTCATTGCGTTTGCTGTTTATTTTAAATCCATGTCTATGTTATTTCTTTTCTATATATATTTATTATTTTACATTGTAGAAAGATAGTGTGGGTGGCGGTCAATAAAGGTATCAAAATAGTAAAAGAAAACTATTTATTGTTAACCAACATTTCGCTCCACACTGCAGGGGTTCATCAGGGCTGTCAGATTGAAACAAAGATGACAACTCACTTGACAACAGTCAAATCACCCTCTTTTTTCACAATTCCATTAATATTTAGAACTTTTAATTTTAGGTCAACTTAACACTACCAACTATCTTATCAACCTACAGGTTGATAGGTGATCTGACTGTAATTAATGACTCGGACAGAATACCCTGAAAAAGTTTTTAAATAATTGGATCTGAGGTGTTAATTTATATTTAAGATTGTTCTTGAGGATGGCCCAATTGGCCGTAACATTGGACTGTTAATGAAATAATAAAGAGAAAAGATTATACATAAAATTATTTTAATTTCTCAGTAGTTTTTTTTGCAAAGGGATTGGTGATAGTTCATAGAATATTTAAACGAATTACTCATGTTGTTAAAAAATGTAGTGTAAAAGGTAGAAAAATAACAAAGAATTTAATTGACACATCAGAGTATATTTCTTCCATCTTCTAAAGAAAAAAGGTGCTTAACGAATTATTATACCTGAATAAACGGGACAAGAGACTTGATAACAAAAAAACTTTTTTGTTTTGGATATATCTATTTTTAATGAGAACTTAGTTTATTTTTTTATAATAAAAAAGTGGGGAAATAAATTAATTTGAACAAAGCTATGTTCTTTAATACAATACTGTATCGAAATTTCACTCAAATATCCGTACAACCAAAAAAATTATTTTTTCCCTCAGTTTAATTGATGTCATAATATAGCTGAAATTGAAATTGGGAAGCAAAGATGTTGAGCTAGATGTAAAATGAATTTTTAAAAACCAATAAGCATTCAATCGAAAGGGAAAGGCCTGGGGCCCAAACAGAAATGTTGGTGGATTTGATAGAATTAACTTCGATCTTGTGAATTCGATAGGAAGCATATATCGATATATCGTTAGTCCTATGCCAAAATTCTGTTTGAAATGGCTCAGATTTAATGTAACAGCTATTTCTTTTTTAAACTTTGATAAAACTTAATTGACTATTTCGCATTCTAAATTAGGTACGGTACAAATTCAGTTAGGGGAGGGATCCTCAAAGATTTTGTACTGGGGCACATTTACAGGTTATCAGCTAATCCTATTTTTTCGTTGGTGAAAATAAGTTTTAATAAACAATTAATTACTAAGAAATAGGCCTTTAAATTAAGATTGCATATCGATTTATTTTCTGATTTCTAACATATTGGATTCCGTTTATATGTTTTTTTAAAAAGGTAGATAATGAAAATGCTATCGATTTTAAGATCGCGTATCAATGTATTTGACTTTTTTTGATTTCTAACATATTAGGTTCCCGTTTTAGGTTTTTTAAGAGCTGTCGCATGATATATGTGCCAGAGGTCTAAGGTTTAGAACGCTAACTCCTAGCTACAGCCCAACACATGCCATCATCGATGAGACCGCCTTCAGCGGACCCGGCAACCTATCTTATAATACCATACTGGCAAAACAAGATGTTATAATTTTCCAAAATATGTACATTCACATCTGTATATTACAATTTGCTTTTTCTTATTTTTTCAGGTTAGAAAAAAAAGAAAGAAAGTTTTTTTAAGATGCTGAAAATGAAAATTCTATTGATTTAAAGATGGTTTATCGATTTATTTTATTTTTTCCGATTTCAAACGTATTAAGGTAACTTATTCGATATTCAATCATAAAATCGATAGTATTTTCATCTTCAGCATCTTAGAAAATATATATTGGGACTCTAATATGTTAGAAATCAGAAATATTAAAATTAATAATAAAAAATATGATCGGTGGAGCGGTCAAAAGAAAACAAAATAGTTATCCGCCATTTTTTTGCCGATGTTTCACGCCAATTTGTAGAATTTCATCAGGGCTGTTCCAGTTAAGAGATTTTGAAACATCTTGACTGTTTCAAAATCTCTCAACTGGAACAGCCCGGATGAAGCTCTACAAAGTGGGGCGAAACCTTGGCATATTAATAGTTGTTAACTATTTTTCCTTTCTTTTGACCACACTATCATCTTCTTCATAATTTATAATACCGTCAATCATTTATATATTGAATTTATTAAAATGAATAGATACGCGGTCTTAGAAAGGACATAACTTTCATTTTCTGCTTCTTAAAAAACATAAATTGATATTGAAAAACCATGATGTTAAAATAAATCGATGCACAATCTAAAAATCAAAAGCCATTTCATTATCTGCATATTTTAAAACATAAATTCATATTGAAAAACCACGGAGTTAAAATAAATTATGCGCTGTATAAAAATCAAAAGCCTTTTCATTGTCTGCATATTGTAAAACATAGAAAGGGGTCCTAATATTAGCAATCAGTAAAGTTAGCCACATCTCACAAGTGGCATTTTCGGTCGGTGGATTTTATCAAAAAAATCCTGATAAATGAGGTATATACTTTTTTTTTCTTTTTTTAATAACTTATTTATTGTTATTTACAACTGTATAATATATATACAACAAGTAAATTTTCTGTTTATGATATAATGACATGATACAAACATGTGGAGACTATACCCTTTGATAGAATTCCTATCAGGTATATACTTAAATAAGTAATTTCAGTTTCGTAAGACTCTTCGTCTTTCAGCTATGCTGTTAGCACACAAACCATTTTTCGAGAATTCGTCATTTAGATTTAGGAAATCTAAAAACATGTAATTGCGTCAAAAACTCGAATTCAAAATTTTGAACGGCCGTAATACTTTCTCTTACTATATATTCCTTACATGGGTTAGTGAAGGTAAAAACAATAATTGTATTCTTGATAACATATTCACGACATTTTACAAAGTAACTCAAGTTTACTGGCAGTTAAAAGAGATAAAGAGACTTCTTATAAGAGAGTTTAACGGAATAGAAACTTCTCTGTAACTACTTCTTATACTTGTCGATGAGACAATGTAAACTTTTATCTTCGCTTCCACCAGAATTTGTTTAGATGTTATTCATTATAATGTTTCCAATATATCTATTTTACATTAGAACTTCGTTATATATTAAAATAACATTCTATAAAGGAAATTCAAAATTTCTGGTCTCAAAAGTGGTTAGAACATAAAACTGAGTTGAGCATTGGGGCTCCACTAAACCCAATTCTCGCAATATAAAATCCTTAATGCTACTTTGTCAGAAATCAAGTCATCCATCAGAACCTTAAAGTTCCGTATGTTTCCGATTTGGCCAGAACTACGAACACTTCCATGATAAACTTCTCAACCACCCAAACCCACTTACTTCTAACCTGGCTTCTCCTTAATTACCTGTTAATCCTCCTAAGCATCTAAAAAGAAGATGGCCTCGAGATCTTCTCCTCTTAAAATTTCATTGAAATTCAATAAACGTGTAAATTCTCTGTAAATTATGACGTATAACAACATTAAATTTACGTGTTGAATATATTATATAATACAGTTCTAAATATAAATAAATACATTTTTAAAAACATAGATCAATCTGCGAAGCTTATGTAAATGTTTAGATAGATTGAATTTTAACGAATGATTTTCTGTTATTTAGGGGAAGAGACTATCCTTTAAGTTGCCACCCTCTTCTAAAATGACCTTCACAGTGAGAAGGTCTTTAAGACCACCAGGAAATAGAACCGGCGCCGTTGCAGCTCCGATGTTGCTAAGGTGACGCCTTAACGATACCTGTCCACAACGGCCTCCAATCTACATAAGTTTTATTATCAAGAAAGAAGATCTGTCGCCGGTTTGCCCTCGGATTTCAACAAAAATTCATGGTTCATCTAAAATATTCTTTTGCGCAATCCAGTTAAATCTGGTCTTATCGGGTTTTTT
>NW_027114494.1:446878-452966 GCF_000696795.3 Halyomorpha halys | reverse complement strand
TGGGTTAGTGAAGGTAAAAACAATAATTGTATTCTTGATAACATATTCACGACATTTTACAAAGTAACTCAAGTTTACTGGCAGTTAAAAGAGATAAAGAGACTTCTTGTAAGAGAGTTTAACGGAATAGAAACTTCTCTGTAACTACTTCTTATACCTGCCGGTGAGACAATGTAAACTTTTATCTTCGCTTCCACCAGAATATGTTTAGATGTTATTCATTATAATGTTTCCGATGTATCTATTTTACATTAGAACTTCGTTATATATTAAAATTAAATTTCTATAAAGGAAATTCAAAATTTCTGGCCTCAAAAGTGGTTAGAACATAGAACTGAGTTGAGCTTTGGGGCTCCACTAAACCCAATCCTCGCAATATAAAATCCTTGATGCTCCTTACTTTGTCTGAAATCAAGTCATCCATCAGGACCTTAATGTTGTCTTCCATATGTTGCCGATTTGGCCAGAACTAGATACGAACACTTCCATGATAAACTTCCCAACCACCCAAACCCACTTACTTCTAACCTGGCTTCTCCTTAATTACCTGGTAATCCTCCTAGGCATCTAAAAAGAAGATAGCTTCTAGAACTTCTCCACTAGAAATGTTATTGGAGTTCAATCAAATGGTAAATTCTTCACATGTCCCTATACGTATAACAACATCAAATTTATTTGTTGTATATATTTTAATACAGTTGCAAATATCAATAAATACATTTTTATAAAGAAAGATCAATCTGCGAAGCTTATGGAAATGTTTAGATAGATTGAATTTTAACGAATGATTTTCTGTTATGGGAAAGAGGCTATCCTTTAAGTTGCCACCCTATTCTAAACATAGTGAGAAGGTCTTTAGGGCCACCAGGAAATAGAACCAGGTCCGATGTTGCTAAGGTGACGCCTTAACGATACCTGTCCACAATCGCCTCCAATCTATATCAGTTTTATTATCAAGAAAGAAGATCTGTCACCGGTTTGCCCTCGTGTTTTAACAAAAATTCGTGGTTCGTCTAAAATATTCTTTAGCGCAATCCAGTTAAATCTGGTCTTATCGGGTTTTTTTATTCCTTGGTTCAATTGGTTAAGGCTTGGTTGTACTATTGACGCCCTTACACTATGCCCAGAATAAGCTAGGTTCTAGGGATAGTTAATTTTTGGTTCTAAATATTATGTTGGTAGAGGATAAGAAATAGAAATAGAAATTTCAAGCAAGTATTCCTGAAAATGGATGAGAAAATAATATGTGAAAGAGAGAGGAAAAAAAATGTGAACATACACTACAATATGATTGATAAAATACAGAATAAACTAAATAATATTTAATATAAAAATAAATAATAAAGAAGTTATAAAATAGAAGATAACATAAAACATAAAAAAAAAACTACATAAAAATGATAAATGATAAAATGCTTGAAAACAGAAATAAAAACAAAAGAAAACTTCTTTAATAGATAAAAATTTATTTAAAAAATAGAAGAGAATTGTAATAATAAAATAAATGGAAAAATCTATACTAATTGGATATAGATTTTTACAAATAAAATTAACCTACAGTGCTCTAGATAAAAAACATTAATAAATTAAAATGGTAGATTTAAGTAGTGGTTATAAATTACAATTGACTTTAATTAATATTAGTACTAGTTAACTAGTACTACTATTACAATGTCGGTTATAGAAACAGGAAGATATGATAGTACTTGCTTTGGTGAATATGTACAGATTGAAAGAAGATCGTTAAGTTAGGTAGATGAATTGATGAAGATGATAGAGATGATATAGATGAAGATAGGTAGAAGAGGCTTATGATAGGTTAAAATAGGTGAATGAAAAATAAATAAAAAGATACACTGCACACACTCAACTAGGTAAATTAAAACAGCTTCTGCTATGTCTAATGCAAAGAGTTTGCCACTGCATTAGGTAGAAATTACCCCTGCTAACAATTCTTATACTGTTGTAATTTGCAGAAATTTAATGGTGCACAAGTTAAGGTTGTAAGGGTAAAATAAAGGTAATTAAGGAGAGAAAGGTGAGTTTGGAATTTATCAGATTGAGGTAACGATCAAAAATTGGCCTAAACAATCATATCCCTATTAAAGCCTGATTCAGTTTAATTGATTAATAATAATGAACTTAACTCTCACCTCCTTCTCCATCGGCTGGTACTAGCATGATACATGGCTCTGGGCTCTTCCCCTCATTGTCGCCACCTGGAAAAAAAAGAAAAGTGATAATTATGGTCAATCCAAACAACTATCTACACTATAACAAGTTACGAAGAACAAATGAAGTGCGGTACATTATTAGTGACAATTGAAAGAAAAAACCACATAAGGAGTATTCATGTTGCGTTAAATGTAAAATGTTTTACCATGTTAAATATTATAAATATAGGATTGTGAGCAGCCCTATTTAATGTAATGTTAAATGTATAACATCTCCTAGCGGATTTTCTGAGCAACTTGTTTTATAACCTTCCCTTCGAAAAGTTCGTGTTATAGTTTACTTCTAAATTTTGATTAAAGCGATTTATTACAATATGCCTAAATTAAGTGAAAAGTAGAAATTGTATAAAAGTTTGACCACTGAGAGCCTTGTTGATCTTCTCACTTGTGGGGAAGAGAATTAAAATGAGGTAATTGATAACTGTCATAACATTATTAATATTGCATCCATTGCTTTATTGGTTATAAAAACATACTAAAACAGTACTAATACAATCAAAACACAAACTACGAGCAAATAACCTAACACGAAAACAAACGAAATGGTGACAAGCTCAGCTGGTCTGTTGCATAACGTGATTCTCCATTTAACAGACTCTCATCCATGTTATGTTTAATCATCTTAACATGGTAAAAAAAGGAAATATTTCTCCATTTAAAATAAGTTTTTCTATTTAACACGCTTTAACATGTTAAACTAAAGATTATAAATTTATTGTTGCAAATCTTTACCTCAGGAACCGATTAGACGTACAGATGTCTATTAGCATTCAATTTAAAGCTAGTTAAATGTGCTATAAAGTAGTTTATGATGTTTATCTTTGTAGGATTAGTAGTTTATTTCCAGTTAGATCTGTAACCGATAAGATTATCATTTAATGAATAAAACAAACTCACTTTCAGGGCAAAATTAACCTAATAACCTAGTGAGGTTAGTGAGTGAGGTTATTAGGTTCGGGCTCAGTGGAGCCCACCAGAGTACCCAAGTTTCAAAGTAAAGGCAATTTTAATTTCTAAATAAACATTGAGAAATAAGTGCGAATAACTAACTAACGCTCCGTCGTGGTCTATGTCCTCCTGTTTTTGTAAACGAACGAAGTTTAATCCGGACAGACACAGTAAAATACCTTGGACTGATACTGGACAAACGACTTACATGGACAAAAGATAATCTTCCGACTTAAATTATTGTTTTATCTTTAAAATTAAACTTTCGGAAAAACTAAAGATTTACACTTCTTAGACCAATTTGGACTTACGATGCACAAATTTACGGACATGCCAAAAAAACTAACTTACTGAAACTGCAGCAATAAAAATTACTAATACTGATCAGTAGCGCTCCCCCCTACATCAGTAACGAGAACTTGCACAAAGACTTACAAACAACCATTAAATCACTTTATAAACGGTTTCAGGACACACTTCCAATACAAAGTAACCCTCTAATTCAAGGACTATCAACAGGAGACTTACCAGATACGAGACGACGTTTACGAAGGAGCTGGAATAGGGACCTCTTAAATTTCGATTTTCATGGAGAGGTATCATTGGATGAACTTAACCTTGGTTTTTTTTTCTATACATCTCATTCGCTGGTTGTAAAATATTATTTACTGTTCTGAATAAAATAAATAAAAAAAAAAACTAATTCATTATGTAATTGCTTTCTAAAATCCATCTGAAACAAGATTTTATAGTACTTCAGACCAGCTATTGGAGCCTATGGGACAACAGAGAGATAAATCTATTTTTTCCTGAATAGAAGTTTATGCGAGGATTATTAGATTTGCTAGAGTGAGCTCACAGCCTAGACAAGCATTTGCAGCTTCTAGTTTGTTCAATGTTCTGTGACAGGGTTCCATTACCTAAGCTTCGTACTATAAAAAACTTCTGGAAGATAAAGTTTCTAATGAGACGAGTCACCTAGATAACGAAACTCCCACCCTTAGTTAAATAGTTCTAACTGAATTTTTAATCCCATAATTAAAAGTACTTTTAGCCTTGTTGGACTAAATTAATAAAAATAACTAATTTTTTTTTCGTTGATGTAACTTTTGCCAAATGTATTTAAAACAATTGATATTCACGGTTTATGAAGTTGACGACGTTCAACTTAAGGCTGGGGGTTACTTCACTTTACAATGTGCAGATTGGGTTCTTGAGTAGACTGTATGTCTGGGATTTAAATTTAAAAAAATTAAAGTGTAAGAAAATAAATCTATTGAACAATTTACAGGGCTGTGCGGAGATTGAAAAGAGAAGGCATAGTACTCACTGACTATCGTTATCTATCATGAGAAGATGGTTGGGGATGGGTTCAGTAAAAAACACCAACAAGTTGAGAGAACTTATTTAATTGTGCCAACAATTCGGCCAGAGTTTCTAGCCTTCATCAGGGCTAAGAAAAAAAATTAAATTGTTAATTTTTTTTGTATTCATTGGTTTTTATCTAGCTCTTTGTTCTTAGCCCTGATGAAAGCTAGAAACTCTGGCCGAAACGTTGGCACAATTAAATTAGTTCTCTCAACTTGTTGGTGTTTTTTATTGACCCCATCCCCAATTATCTTCTCATCACTATGGTTATCATTTAATTTTTCCCCCTTTTACTCCATTTTCTGTTTTTCTTTTTTTAAATTTTTATACCAGATCGGCCTGATGGGCCTTACATGGTTTATATAACTTATATTATATATATTTTAACAGTCGATTATGAGGGAGTATAGTCATACAAATGACACCCCTAACTATATAAAATGTTCTTATTAAAAGAAAAAAAATAATAACAAAATAAATAGATAAGAATAATGCTTCTTAATAAAAAAGTAAAGTAAAATTAATAACAAAAAATAATGATATTGGTAAACTTAAATAAAACAAACAACTGTCTTCTAATAGTAAAAAGAACAACAATTAATTTGAAAAAGGGAAGAGAAAAAAAAAAAAAAAAAATAATAATAATAATGATCTATTTTCTGTTTTGTTTTTTTTGTTCTTTTATTTCTGTATATACTTTATGAATGAATATTTGAGCACTAATACTTAATACCCTTAATTTGTGGCCGATTTTATTAATTCTCTTCAATAAAATGAACTAAAAATTGTGACTTTTAGTTCCGCCTCGACTTGATATTTTGAATTATCGTATTTAATAATTTTCTCAGTAATCAATCTAATCTTGCGCGATCAATCTCTGTCATTCCGATTGAAACTTATAGCACTTTACTTTAGCATGGTTTTGTGTGTGCTAGAGCTTATGCTAATTTTGTAATCGACTTGAAATCAGCAGAGAGGGTTGTTATAATGTTTTCATCTTAAGTCTATATTTCTTTTTGTTAATTGTTCTCAGTACAGTCATCGTATTTAGGTGTGCTTAAAAGTTATATTTCGATTTAAATGAAATCCACTACAAATCACAAAACTTGTTTGAAGCTTGAAAGAAGGAAATGAAAGAATCATGTAGCCCTGATGAACTCCAGTAGGGTGATAGAGGATTAAGAGCCAATTTTCCTTCTGTTTGAGTTTAGATAAAAATTATAGACATTCCTTATAACCACAAGGTAAACCTGAGCTCTGGAGGCGTGGTCAAGTCCTCTCTGTTTGGTTTCCCTTTTCCTTTGAAGGTGAGTAGGATATGCCACCCCCTGATTTAAAAATTAGATAGCTAACTTTACAGTGAAAATAAAAGAATTTGCCTAAACAATATAAGGAGCAGAATGCTAATTGAGATTGATGAAAAGAAACATTATTTACAATTGTTTGATAACGAAATGTTAACATAACAAAAATAATCATCATAACTAACTTGAATAATACACTAGAACTGGGTAAGAGTGAAACAGAGATTCCATTGT
>NW_027114494.1:444685-446208 GCF_000696795.3 Halyomorpha halys | reverse complement strand
AATATATGATTATTTATATTCATAATAACATAAATAGGCCAGAGAACTATTGACGGAAAATCACTTCTGAATGTAGCAAAATTTAAGAACTTCCGGATTAAATTATTTATTAAAACAAATTGTTTCATTACTATACATTTACCGGATGTAATCTAGATTGCAAGCACTTCCATTAATATTAGGTATATTAAGTTCGGAAGATATGGACAAAATTATAAAGAATTATTTAATCATGTGTAAAAAAAACAAAAAAAGTAAATTACGAGAACATATACGCTCCAGAAGTACGAGTAAGAAAGAAAGTTGATAGAGGAAAAGCTACCAGAAAATATAATAAACTTGGGTACAGGAAGAAGAAGAAGAAAATATTGGCAGAAATCAGGTTAGTAAAAAACTTTATCAGATATAGTCAGCCTTAGCTCGGTCGAAGAGGGGTGCTATGGATAGGAGAAATATGAAAAGAAAAAAACATACTGAATATCAAGAGGGGAAGTCTTCGAGTATATTTTTTATTTATAAATGAATAAATAAAAGACAAGTATAATAAAATTACTAAGGAGAACTGTAAATTTAAACAGTTCAGGAACTGGTGATTAAAAGATAAATAATCAAGATGGAACCAAAGTATTTCAGAAACCTGTTTAATAAAAAAATATCATACAAGAATAAATGATCTTACGTATTATACGACTAATCATTGTAACCTCATACGATAATCGATAAGGTTTGTCTTTATTTATGGTTTACGTATTTATGGAAATTAATAATTCCTGTAATAATTATATTATATTTCATTAATAAAATTATTACATTGTTTAAAAAAAATTTAATGAGCTCCATATCTTAAAAACTACTATGTTATAAACAATATGTAGTGGACGGATCTCACAACTTTTATGTAACTCCCCACCCTATAGTAAAAAAGGAAAAAAAGTCAGTAATTTCACCCCAATTTTTGATAACTTTAATGAAAACTAGTTATGATTACTATTCAAAATTGATGAGTCTGCCAAAAATAATTGAAGAATAAAACATAAGCGCTTTTTCAAAATATTAAAAAAAAAAATCATTTTTCATTCGGAGCTATCTATAAAACTATCTATAACACTAGAAAAATTAATAAACATTATTTAACGTGGAGTAAATTTAATAAATATAAGCCCTAATAAAACTATTTACGTTCAATAGTTGCAGAAAAAAGTTTTTTAAATAGGAATATCCCATGAAATATTTGGTAAAAAATCAGTGATTGGTGAATTTATTGTGTGAAATCTTTATCTCAGAAACTATGAGACTTGCAGATGTCAATTAGCACTCAAATTAAGTTAAAGTTAATTCAATGTAGTATAAAGTAGTTTATAGTGTTTACCTTGGTAGAATTAGTAATTTTTATGGTACTTGTAAATTAATATGAATTTTGCATATAACATTTTGTCTGAACACTAAGAAATCAATTTCTTTTAGATGAGATCATGTAAACGACTACTCCTACGATGAATTTTTAGTTAATTATTTTAAATATA
>NW_027114494.1:441367-443880 GCF_000696795.3 Halyomorpha halys | reverse complement strand
TCCCCTTTTTCCATGCTCTTCCTACCCCCTCTCCTCCAATGTACATATATATTTTCTATATTAAGTCAGAGAGATATCTGTAATGACTAAACTATATGTAGTGTTTGCAACCTGTAAGAACAAAATCATTTTAGTCATTACTGTTAGTTAACTCGCGGAATTCCGATTGGGAGCCACTGTTGTAAATGGAATACGTACAAATATCTTAGAGGAGCAATATATATTTGCTATTAATCCTAAAATACCCTCAAAACTTGTATTTCCGTCGAAAACTAAACTTCGAAATTTTACATGGTCGAAATAATAACCCCTTACTATATGTATTTATTATATACACAGTTACTTGAACGTAAACCTATTTTGGGGGGGTGGTGAGTAAAGGAAGGGGAACTTAAATGAACTTTAATTTTCAATAGAAAACCACCATACCCAACAATATTCGAGATGTAACTACAAGCCTGATAAAACGATTTTTACCACATCCATACTTCTCTTCAATCCCAAACCCGTTGAACTTTTTGTCAAGTATAGCGTGATAAACGACAATATCTGTCGCGGTAATTAAGTGATAGTGAATTGGGACCTGAACTGTGATAATTTTTTTACTTTTATTGATCAACAAACAACTTATATTAATACCCACCACCTGGAAAATAACCTTTATATGTGCCCAGTGAAAGAAAAATCTAAATTTATTTTAAACTTTATTAAATATAAAGGGTCCGAAAAAAAAGGAACCTAAGCAAACGGAAAACGATAGGGAACGACCCTTTTAGAGAAATAAAAAAAAATATTAAAAACCTCTCCAAGGGCTTTAATCAGATCGCTCATCTGCAATTCAATCCTTCCATTTTTCACCTAACAAAATTAAACCCTAGAAATATTTTGAATTATCTCATTGTTTCAGTAAATTTTTATACTTAATAACGAGGCGTTTATAATAACTGTAGATTCTATATAAGGAGGAGATGGTCGAAAGAAATTTATTTATTTATAATCAGATGTTAATCTGGCTATAGATTAATATGAGAAGATGGTCAGGAGGTGCAGATCAGCAAATAAACAAAAACTTATTTGTTTGTGCCGATAAGTCAGAATCTCTGCCTGAGAATGCCTGATGAAGATCTGAAATTCAGGTCAAAACGTCAGCACAAATATCAGTTTACCGCCTGATTTGAAGGTTAATTTTTCTGTCACAACGGATAACTATTGAGTTTACCCGAGATTTCACTAATCATAGTTTAAATTGGGAGAGTACAACAATAATAAACTCTAAAAAAGTGATAAAACATAAAGCTAATAAGGTTGATAAAAAACAATCCACTATCATACAACAGTATGTATATATGTATTTTTTTGACTTAATACCAGATCGGCCTGGTGGGCCTTGGTTAATGTAAGAGATACATTTTTTTTTTTAACAATCTATTATGGAAGAGGTATAGTCTCATACCTAAGACACTCCTAACTATATACAACGTTATAAAAAAAAATTAAGATAAAATAAAAAGACAAAAATAATGAATGGAATATGGTCCGGGTGCGGTCAAAAAAACTCAAATAGTAAATAATTATACTATTATTATTGAGCCACCGTTTCGCCCCACGTTGCAGGGCTTCGTGAGGGCTAAAAAAGATACAAACACGACATAGTACAAAGAAAAAAGAAAAAAAACATAAGTGGAATATAACAGGGGTATACAATGAAAAGTAAAATATAATAAGAAAAATTAAAGATTGTAAATAGTTAATGAAAACGGTAATAGTAACAGATAGATAAGAGAAGAAATATTAAAGAAAGTAAAAATTAAGGGATGAAAAAAAGAAAAGAATAAAATCAAATGATGTGATTTTCATCTCTTAATTTATACTTTCTTTAATATTTCTTCTCTTATTTTATCTCTTATCTATCTGTTACTATTACCCTTTTCATTTACTATTTACAACCTTTAATTTTTCCATTCTAATCTCTGACGAAGCCCTTCAACGTGGGGCGAAACGTTGGCTCAATAATAATAGTATAATTATTTACTATTTGAGTTTTTTTGACCGCACCCGGACCATATTCCATTCATCTATACCCATGGTCAATCAATAATCTTCCAGTACGATAAAAATAATAATTCTCAATAAAAGGGGAAAATAAAGCTAATAACAAATATAACGACATTCGTAGACCTAACAAAACACACGTTAATTTGAAAAAAATTACAAAGAGAAAGAAAAATAAACAAATAAAATAGAAGTAATGATAATAATATATAAATATAGAATTGGAATAGGTGTCCTGCAGTATCCTGGATTTCAGTCTTCGAGATGAAGTTGGATTTCCCAAGTTGTAGGTCACTGCTCCTTTGACTGTAGGTAACTGGGAGTGGAACTTCATGACCCATTTTTTGATGTAATCCTCTATTGTCTCCATTTTTAATTCCTGTTCCAATTGGCTATTTCTTACAAACCAAGGAGCACCCACAGCTTCGTATGGATTTGTAATTTTTTTCATTTTCGTAAAG
>NW_027114494.1:436558-440452 GCF_000696795.3 Halyomorpha halys | reverse complement strand
TGATAGCTATTATAAACTATCACACAAAACCTGATAGTGCGGTAATATTAAATTTATCACACAGTTGTTGCGGGAGCTTACATCGTGGGAAACGGGAAAGATATTCAAGAACTTTATAATAAAAAAATTAAAATTACTTTGTGAAAAGTCCATCGAGTAGTCAAGAAAGTTGCTTAACAAACCCTATTTTGATACAGTTTGAAGGCTGTTGTTACAAACTTACAAAGCAAGATCTCATTAGGACTTGTTGTGAGCAATATTCGTGACTGGAGTCCATTCACGATGCCCTGAGAGCTTTCTTCTATAATTTCCCTTTTTCTTATCTCCCTCTCGGACATCTTTTTTGAAATTTTGCTAAGGATCTCGAAAAGAAGATAGGCCCGAGTCACGCAAGAATATATAGTGATATTATTAAATTATAACCGGAATATTCGGTAATATTTTAACAAATTCTAATTGTTGGGGAGGTCTTAAGATGACAAACTGCGCCGTAATAAAACCTTGCCCTTTTCAATTATATCCTGGTGAATTAATAAAATTAAGGTGATTCTAAGAGGATAATTATTCTAATGTCCAATCTCCTCTAATTTGGAAAATTTATTGATACTTCCAAAAACAAATAATACATAGATGGAGAAATAAAAAATAGATAGATGTATTAGGAAAAAAAAAAAAGAGAAACAACTAAACATTATTGTTAACATGTCAACATGTAGAAGTGGTTGACTTATTAAACCACCTGAATCAACACAACCAAAAAATATTATTAACTTGTACACGAACGAACCAGGAATGATAAGCTCTTGGGAGATAACTGATGGGAATTAATCTGTTACATATGGCACCCATTACATAGAATTTATTTTTTCTTATATAAACAAAGGTGTTGTTAATTTATATTAGAAATCATATTATTTGTTTATTTAAATTTTAAGATCAATTTCAAAATTATTTGAATTGTTTCATTATATGAAACATTCTACGTTGCCCAATTTATTTGTTATTATATCACAGTAAATACTGTAGATCAGAGTAAACTCTGATATAAAAGATATTTTATTAGATATATTATGGGTATTCATGATTTTGTGTCAAATGTAAAAAGTTTTAACATGCTAAATGTTAAGAGCATAGTATTGAGAACAGCCTAATAAAAATTTGAAACTCCAAGAAACCGGAGATTTGAATCCATTTTGGCAAATAAATTATATTTTTCCGTGTCAATATAATTAATCCTGAGTTGGCCCTCTGGGTTCGGGAGCACTTTGAGGTAATGTGGGTACCCATAATTGGATAAAAATCTGGCAGTCAAGCATGATTATTACCATGAATCACCTTCTTGCACAACCGTTGGTCAAGTAACAGTATTTCCTTAAGTGTATTAACCCTTCA
Source organism: Halyomorpha halys (assembly GCF_000696795.3). Lineage (NCBI taxonomy): Eukaryota > Metazoa > Arthropoda > Insecta > Hemiptera > Pentatomidae > Halyomorpha > Halyomorpha halys. Next base: position 439,060 of record NW_027114494.1, on the reverse strand, counting down.
TGGGTTCAAGAGGTACAGATTTAATTTAATATATACCATTTTATAAAGTTATAATAATTAATAAGTAAATAAATAATATTAAAAAAACAGAGACTTTCAGGCCTATGAGAAAATATATTTTTGTGTGCAATGTGTATTATTTAAAAAAATAAATAATAATATAAATTTATAGGTGAATTGACCATGTCAAAGGTGGATTATTTACAATTTCGAACTTGAGTTTCTAAACTAATGTTCAGCTGATAATGAGGCTACTAAGTAAGTTGTGGAGGTAGGAGCAAAGTAGCAAGGTTACTTGTAAGAAGGTTAAACTTCCATCATTACCGCATAAACTTTACTCACTATTATATACTACTTAGGTAGGGGATCTAACTCTCTCTTTACCATCTTACTAGAATGTAATTTCCAAATAATAAGAAATGCCATTATTACAGAAGATATATAATTATCAGCTGTGGTTGCAACCATGTTAAATTTGTTTGTGAAACTATACAGATGATTGACCTAAGTTAATTTGAAAAGGATTGTAATGGCAGCGGTAATAAGACAAAAAAAATATTAACTACACATGTATATTTTCCGCCGACGTTTCACCCTAATTTGTAGGTTTTCATCAGGACTGTCAGGTGGGAGTGTACATAGAGACTCCTCAGATGACAGATTAAGAATTGGAAGAACTAATATTATTAGTAAACTAACTGACCCGGCAATGCTTCGCTGATGCGATATTTGAGGATGTAAATAGATTCAATGATCACAATTGATAGTTTGATATAAATTATTGTATTTAGTCAAAATAAACATATACTTATACTTTATTATTATGCTTTGGCTACATATATTGAACCAATATATGCGACGGCATTCGTTTTTATCACCTCAAGAAATCCTTAAGGGAATCAATAATATTAATTGTTTTCTTATTCTTTGGGAAGAGACGAATCTGTGTTAGTACTATATAAGTATATTGAAACAATTGAGACCAACTGGCACACCAAAGTGTGTTAAAATATTTTTCAGAAGTGAAACATAGTTGATATTCGTTTTTTGCACCTCGAGAAACCCTTACATATGAATTTTTGAGAAAATTGGGAAATACAATTTTTTTACTGCAAAGTTTTCTCCCTACTTCGGGCTTTGATTTATTTTGAAAACCAAAAAGATATAATATAAAAAATTTTTACCAAACTTGGCAGTGAACAGAGCTCTTATATACGAGGGTGGTTTGAAAAGTTCGCGGAATATACTAGAAAGAAGTTTCTTACCTCGGTGGAACAGCTTTTATTTCTCAACATAGTCTCCCAGTATGCAGTATGCCTTGATCCCATCTCGAAAATGAGGTTCCTCCAGGCCTGCAAAATACCTCTCCAATTCGGCTGTCAGTTCTTCCGTTGTATGAAACCTCCGTTCACCTAGGAAAGTTTTCAGCTTGGGGAAGAGACGAAAGTCTGATAGTTCCAAATCAGGTGAATAAGGTGGATGTGGCAACAATTCATGAAGTTTTACCATGGCAATAGCACTTGTGTGCAGGCGGCGTTGTCCTGATGAAATATGACTTTTTTCCTTTCCAAAACAGGCCTTTTTTCGCGTATCTTTTCCTGTATTTGGTCCAGGAGGTTTGCGTAGTGTAGATAATCTATCAGCAAAGTATATTTTGCATCTCAGAAATCTGAGGCCATGACCTTTCCAGCCGAACTTACTGCCTCTGCTTTCTTTGGTGGTGGTGACTCAGCATGTTTCCACAGCTTTGACTGCTGTTTTGTCTCTGAGGTATAGTAGTGGACCCAAGTTTCATCTGTAGCCACAAACCGGCGCAAAAAAATCTTGTTGGTTGCGCTGAAAACGGGCCAGATTTTGTTAAGACACTTCCAATCTGGTGCGTTTATGGTCCAATGTCAAGAGCCACGGCACCCATCGTGCAGATAATTTTTTCATTCCCAATTCTTCGGTTAAAATGTGATATACCCGTTCAGATGACATCCCTACAACTTCAGCAATCTCACACACTTTCAGTCGACGATCCTCCATGCCCTTTATGGCCATCCACTACGCGAATCATCATCTGAGCTCTCCCGACCAAATTTATACTCGCTGGTCCATTTGGCAACAGTTGAATATGAAGGAGCTGAGTCCCCCCAGGATATTCTGGAAGTCGGCATGAATTTCCTTTGCTTTCATAACTTTATAAATTACTTAATCACTGCTCGAATCTCAGTTTTTTCCATTGTCATAAATCACTACACATAAAACAACAAAAAAGAGTCGTCACTACCACTCACGTCACGTGTTCACTCACAAAGGATGTGTGATTATTGCGCGGGAACCTCGTTGCTCTAGCACTGACATCTAGCGGTGATTCCGAGAACTTTTAAAACCACCCTCGTATTTTACTCTAACATAATAGAATGAATTCAATTTGTATTAATTACTTAGCAGACGCGGCAATACTACTTAAGATAGATTCAGAGATGTGGATAGGTTATGTGAATCCAATTGAAAGTT
>NW_027114494.1:430848-433563 GCF_000696795.3 Halyomorpha halys | reverse complement strand
CCAAATCAGGTGAATAAGGTGGATGTGGCAACAATTCATGAAGTTTTACCATGGCAATAGCACTTGTGTGCAGGCGGCGTTGTCCTGATGAAATATGACTTTTTTCCTTTCCAAAACAGGCCTTTTTTTGCGTATCTTTTCCTGTATTTGGTCCAGGAGGTTTGCGTAGTATAGATCATCTATCTGCAGAATACCTTTTGCATCCCAGAAAACTGTGGCCATGACCTTTCCAGGCAAACTTACTGCCTCTGCTTTCTTTGGTGGTGGTGACTCAGCATGTTTCCACTGCTTTGACTGCTGTTATGTCTCTGGGGTATAGTAGTGGACCCAAGTTTCATCTGTAGCCACAAACCGGCGCTAAAAATCTTGTTGGTTGAAAACGGGACTGATTTTGTTAAGACATTTCCAATCTGGTGTGTTTATGGTCCAATGTCAAGAGTCGCAGCACCCATCTTGCGGATATTATTTCATTCCCAATCCTTCGGTTAAAATGTGATATACCCGTTCAGATGACATCCCTACAACTTCAGCAATCTCACACACTTTCAGTCGACGATCCTCCATGCCCTTTTTGGCCGTCCACTACGCGAATCATCATATAAGCTCTTCCGACCAAATTTATACGCGCTGGTCCATTTGGCAACAGTTGAATAGGAAGGAGCTGAGTCCGACAGAATATTCTGGAAGTCGGCATGAATTTCCTTTGCTTTCATAACTTTATAAATTACTTAATCACTGCTCGAATCTCAGTTTTTTCCATTGTCATAAATCACTACACATAAAACAACAAAAAAGAGCCGTCACTACCACTCACGTCACGTGTTCACTCACAAAGGATGTGTGATTATTGCGCGGGAACCTCGTTGCTATAGCACTGACATCTAGCGGTGATTCCGAGAACTTTCAAACCACCCTCGTATTTTACTCGAACATAATAGAATGAATTCAATTTGTATTAATTACTTAGCAGACGCGGCAATACTACTTAAGATAGATTCAGAGATGTAGATAGGTTATGTGAATCCAATTGAAAGTTTCATATAAATTAATATATTTAGTTATTTACACACCGGATTAATAATCGAGTCAATGGCTTATTACATCAATTTAGTTTAAAGCTGTAAATAACATTATATAATAAAAATATATGGTAAAACAACATAAATAACTCCAACAACAAATCCACAACGACTCTATAAACCGCACCAAAGGACACATACTATCTAAATAAACAAATCAGAATCGGAAATATAAAATAAAATATTTGAAATGTTTTTTGTATTTGAGACCAATAGTTGGGGCCTTATAAGGGAACATAAAGGTAATATCTATTCAAATCTAGATTGAAAGATCAGACATTCAACTTTCTAACAGTTATATTAACTTTAAATATATTTTTTTCATTTTCTTGAGACTGGTATCCAAATGGTATCCTTGTTTAGTCTCAACACTTTTATTTCATCAATAGTCCAACGTTTCGGCCAATTCGGCCATCCTCAAGGACATTCTAAACATTTAACTGCTTATTATACCTTCATTTGTAACAATTATAACAACAACATTATTACTAATAATATAACATACCTTCAATTATAAATTCACACCTCATTGAAGGTATGTTATATTATAATATACAGGTATAATAAGCTGTTAAATGTTTAGATTGTCCTTGAGGATTGCCGAATTGGACAAAACGTTGGACTATTGATATAATAAAGAGTGTTGAGACTAAACCAGGATTTATTTAATAAGTGATATTAACGTTGGAATTGGATAAAATGTGAAGGAGTTATGAACAATGGTCACAAGTGAAAAAAAAAATCTTTCAAATAAATTAAGGTGAAAAATTTATAATTTCTTTGGAAAATGATATTTAAAGTTTTCAGACGACTCTATAAATGGATATCATTTGCTGTTTCAAAAAAAAAAATTACCTACATCACTGAAATCCCCGTTAGGATTTTTTAATTTTTAATTAATAAAAAATTATTTAATAGAATCAGTAATATTTTTTTTATTATTCTTCAGAAAGAGAAAAATCTATTATCAAATAATAACCATAAAGAAAAAGTATACTTTCTGAGCTGCGAGCCAAGAATGCTTAACTTCGTTAGTAACTTCTTTTTTTTTTTAACGGAGAAATCAGAATACAAAGTACGAACAAATAAATATTGATTTTTTTTTTTATAAACTTAATGTGAGGCTATGAAAGTAAAATTAATATCGGCCGAAACGTTGGACATTTTATATGAATTATTAAAGAATTGTTCAAATAACACAAATCTATTTTGTTATAATTAAATAAAACAACCGATCTGGAACAAGAATATAAATATATATAAAATTAATAATTATAATTGTAATTATTAGCAATTTAATAATTATGAAGAAACCTCAAGGTTGTCAGCCTCCATTAACACCCTGATGTTCGATAATGCCCTCAAGGGATTTAGCAATGTCACCAACTTCATCCAACTATAAGTTTTAGGACAGATCAGCGGCTACAGTTGGAGGTCGTGAATTATAACAACAATTACAAAAGATACAAATCAACAATAGTTATTATTATTATTATTAATATCTGATAATCACGTAACCCCGATTTTTAATACCTGATGTAGAGTGTGACACCATGTACATGCCAAGTTTTGAGAACTCGTTGCTGAGTTCTTAAGGGATTCATTTTGTTATTTAATTTTACATAAATGTTACTGC
>NW_027114494.1:430331-430798 GCF_000696795.3 Halyomorpha halys | reverse complement strand
TTTAATTTTACATAAATGTTACTGCAATATTTTTATTTTATTTTTTATTCATTTAGAAAATTACATCAAAAATGGTCCGACCAGGGCCCTGTTTCTTAATAAAGTACAAACTAATACAATTAGTCTTGTAGATTTATCTTACAATAGTAACTTGTACTTTAGTATTTTCTCATTCCTGTAATATCACTAATAGTCATCCCTATTATGAAAAAGTATTAGTATTTGTATTATTACCACACTAGTTTCTATACTTGTACTATGAACTAATACTATTAGTTTTCATTATGAAACAGGGCCCTGACGACATCTATCGGTCAGTGCCAAAATAACACATACAAATGATAGACATAAGTGAAATTTAATAATTATAATTTTGACTATTATAGCGTTTTGGAGGATACTACAATTTATAAGCTAGATCAGTACAATATGGATTGATCTCTAGTGATAAAAATAATAATTCAATT
>NW_027114494.1:427180-427949 GCF_000696795.3 Halyomorpha halys | reverse complement strand
ACAATTAGTGAATTAACATAATAAAGAGATTAAACAAGATGATACAGAATACGATAAAAATAAGGATCTCTTAATATCTAAATAAATAATATCTATAACTTAGATTAGTAATGAGAAAATACTAAAGTACAAGTTACTATGGTAAAAGTCAGTGTAAACACACATATATAGCTAATTTTAACTTAAGATAATGAATAACCATGTAGAGTTAAGAAAAAATACAGGCAGATATGGTCATTTGGTGAAACAAAATTAATTATAGAGAATCATAGAAGCAAGAAAGTACCCAGTCAAATATTTCTTTGTAGTTGATTTATTTATTAATTCTTCTAGAAAGCGATTGAACAGATATGTTACCATACAGCTTAAAGTATTTTTACCAAATACATTTAATATAGACCACACCATACTTATATTTAGGAACAACAGTGGCTAAGTTACAGGCACGAATCTTCGACTGCTCATACAAATGGTAAATTATATCTGACACACGCAAACCTTATTCACAGAAGAAAAAAAAAATGGGCTATATATCACTGCTTTGGTTGAATTGTGGGAAATCTAACAAAAATAAATTATTTTATTTTGTATTTGACGTACTCCATAGATTTTAGCATATCTTCAGACGACGGGTAGCTTGGTTGGCTAGCTTTGGGATGGTCTATAGAGGAACTAAAAAGTACAAGAGCCAAAGAGGAGAAAAAAGGCAATTATTTTACTCCAATTCATTATTACTTTAATGAAAACTATGTGTAATTACTAGTCAAAA
>NW_027114494.1:423399-425901 GCF_000696795.3 Halyomorpha halys | reverse complement strand
GGGCATTGCAATTCGCCAATCATGCTGCTGCATCGCTCATCGCATTCCTCTCTGCTCATCGCTGTTTCGGCTGCATTTCCTTCAAAGTATAAAAAATAAATAAATAATAAGAATAAAGAGAAATATTTTATCATAAGAAAGATTGTTAGACACCTAATTACAGTGAAAAGGAGTTAAAACTATTTATCTGTATACGCCTCTAAACATGCTCTATACATTTGCTAACCAATGACAAATTCGTGCATGCTCTAGCGTGTCTGTGGGTTATTTGGATCAGCTAGTACAAGGTAGGCCCAGCCGTCTAGATTTTACTCCTGAAGAGTATTTAATTTTTAATACTTGTATGCACAAAACGCGAGTTGCCAACCGTTTAAGAATCTCGAAACCCACACGCCATAAATATATATCAGCAAAATAAATATTACATTATACAAGATGAAGCAATCTGCAGTGCTTTTTAATAATATATATTAAACAGCCTACACCATCTTCATCTCCAGTGCCCATCAGCATGGAGAGAGGTTGCTGCAATAATATATATCCGATTCAGCTCCTTATGTTAATGTACAAAACATTATCAATATAGACAGTATCGAGAAAAAGAATCATATATATTTATTTTTATTATCTATAGCCAATATGTACTCTATTCCCGAAATGATACCATCCCTTACCAATTGAATGGCTACTCTCCGTATTTTTTTATCATTAGAGTATTGATCCGGTTTATGTTCGTTTTATCATGAGCTTTTATAGTTTCATACCGTTTTTCGAATTTAGGCACGTTTTAAAAAATTTTCGACAAAACCATCTTAAATTCTCCTCTTCCCGTTTTATGCTAATATTTCAAAAGTGATATAGGACTGTCGCTCCCCGGGGGTCTTAGCGGGGCAGGTCCAGCGGGAAAGCATGGCCTTTTTTATGTGTTATTTTACATTGCTTGGTATATATATTTTTTTAAACTAATTCATAACTGAAGCAAATTTATGTGTCTGATATCAGATAGCCTATATTTATTATAATAAGAGTAATTATTTGTTTAAAATGCAAGCTTTATTATGAAGTGTAGGAAACGATTCGCATAAAGACATATTTTGAATTATTTGTACAAGAAGTCGTGTTCTTTAACAACAAAAAAAAATAATAATAAGATAGTACAAGTTTGTTTGAAGTTTAAAAATTTGCATTCTTGTATTCTTTATCTTGTACTAACTGTATCGACAGGAAAGAACATGTAGACATATAGTTGATCGTATAAAAATAATAAGTACTTTTTACATTCACTTGTATATATGAGATATACAATAAAATATTGTGATTGAAAATTTCGAATTCGAGTTTTCGACCGAACTACATGTTTTGAGGTCCCCCGAAATCCAAAAAATCTAACTTCGAAAAGCAAAAACCGAAAAGTTGTACGAAACTGAAATTACAAATTTAATTTATGTAACATATATACCCGGGACGAGACAGCGACTTTTTCGCTAAAATCAATAGACCAGAAGTGCCACTTTAAAGAATCGATTTTTCACATTTTTTTCGATTTTCTCCAAAACGGCTCAAACGATTTCAACTCAATTCGGTAAGTAAATGAATGATTAAGTGATCTTAATTATCAGATAGGTTTAATTATCATTGAAATATTATGATAAGGCTTAAATGCCGATTTTTTTTTAAATATTCGTGTAACGTTTAATTTTGTTTATTTTAAAAAAACAATTCTCATTGTTAGTAATTTTTTCTATTTATTTTTTTTCTATTAGCTCTTCAGGCTTTGTAGCTCTTTGGCCGCCCGAATTAGCCTTCTCCAGGCCTGCCTGTCTTGGGCTACTGCTCTCTAGTTTGCTGCAAGTAACTCTTTCACGTCTTTGTTGATTCTGCCTATCCATCTGGTTTTAGCACCAAGTGAGAGGCTATTGAGTACTAATCATACTACATGTCCCGCCCATCTTAACTTATTTGCCTTCATATCATGAGATATTGACTGACAAACCTCTGCAAGCAGTTCACTGTTAGTTCTCCTCCTCCATGTGTTAAAGCTCTGATCCCATATCGTTGCTATAATTGTACAGAGGACTTTATGTTCAAATTTCTCGATTCTGCTTTCTAGGGTACCTGCTAAGTAGACTAAATCCCAAGTTTTTTAGCCGTATAAAAGAGCTGGCTTTATCATTTCAGATTTATAGAGATTTCTGGGGATTAGATTATCTTAGATTAACTATGCGTACATTTTTAAAAACTATAGGTTGGTTCCCAGTACGGACCAATATAAATATATGATAGAAATATATAATAAATGCGGTTTGTAAAACTCCTATCGGCCTTTGAATCATGATTAGCAAGAAACCTAGCAATAGTAATTTAATATTACCAGTAAATTTTAAATTTATTATTGTTATTTTTTGCTATTTATTAATTGTAACAAAACTTTAATGAGCAGTGTATAATAGCGGGGTCGTAACTATTAATTCTGCGAGAGAGAGATCGTAAATTTAATTTAAC
>NW_027114494.1:421705-423349 GCF_000696795.3 Halyomorpha halys | reverse complement strand
TATATGAGATATACAATAAAATATTGTGATTGAAAATTTCGAATTCGAGTTTTCGACCGAACTACTTGTTTTGAGGTCCCCCGAAATCCAAAAAAATCTAACTTCGAAAAGTGAAAAACGAAAAGTTGTACGAAACTGAAATTACAATTATAAGTTATCTAACATATATACCCGGGACGAGACAGCGACTTTTTCACTAAAATCAATAGACCAGAAGTGCCACTTTAAAGAATCGATTTTTCACATTTTTTTCGATTTTCTCCAAAACTGCTCACACGATTTTAACTCGATTCGGTAAATACATGAATAATTAAGTCACCTTTAATATCAGATAGGTTTACTTATCATCGAAATATTATGATACGGCTTAAATGCCGATTTTTTTTTAAATCTTCGTGTGAAGTTTAATTTTGTTTATTTCATTGTTAGTAATTTTTTATATTTATTTTTTTTCTATTAGCTCTTCAGGCTTTGTAGCTCTTTGGCCGCCCGAATTAGCCTTCTCCAGGCCTGCCTCTCTTGGGCTACTGCTCTCTAGTTTGCTGCAAGTAACTCTTCACGTCTTTGTTGATTCTGCCTATCCATCTGGTTTTGGCACCACGTGAGAGGCTATTGAGTACTAATCATTCTACATATCCCGCCCATCTTAACCTCTTTGCCTTCATATCATGAGATATTGACTGACAAACCTTTGTAAGCAGTTCACTGTTAGTTCTCCTCCTCCTTGTGTTAAGACTCTGATCCCATATCGCTGCTATAATTGTACAGAGGACTTTATGTTCAAATTTCTCGATTCTGCTTTCTAGGGTACCTGCTAAGTAGACTAGATCCCAAGTCTCTTAGCCGTATAACAGAGCTGGCTTTATCATTTCATATTTTTAGAGATTTCTGGGGATTAGATTATCGTAGATAAACTCTTAGAAAATTTTTCTTTTGAGGTTAATGACTTCCAATTTAATGAAATTTCTTTATTAAAATTATCACGACATAGTACAACGTTTCGGGACCACTGTCCCATATTCATGCACCTTAAATCTATAACAATAACAAAACTATCATAACAACAATGTCCATTTCTATTCATTATAGTTCACACAATTATATTTACCTCATGACCTAAGAAATCATGTCACAATTTGTGCATCTTCACTGCTCCTTAGCACAGCCATCACTCTATATTTCTTACTACCTCTTTGGACCTTATCTTATGCCCAGTGTGCTGTTTGGTTACCTCATTGTTTTTTACAAGTCCTGCTTTGTATTTAACATTAACTTAGTGATTTTTTTACTTAACCCGTTGTATAGAAACGTTGTACCATGTGGTGATAATTTTAATAAAGAAATTTCATTAAATTGGAAGTCATTAACCTCAAAAGAAAATTTTTTTAAGAATTGACTCACCAAACTTCCTATAGAGATAATTCAGATTAGATTAACTATGCAACATTTTTGAAAACTGTAGGTTGGCCCATTACGTACCGATATAAATATATGAAAGAAATATGTAATAAACGCGGTTGGTAAAACTCCCATCGGCCTTAGAATCGCGGTTAGCAATAGTACTTTAATACTGCCGGTAATTTTTAATTTTATTATTGTTATTTTTTGCCATTTATTAATTGTAACAAAACTTTAATGAGCAGT
>NW_027114494.1:420272-421128 GCF_000696795.3 Halyomorpha halys | reverse complement strand
GGAGTAGTAGTTTTCATGATATTTGCTAAAATAAATTCGTATAGTGTTGATTCTACCATAGTTATTCGGAAAAAATGTTTTAATAATGAAAAAATAGATCTCAAGAACCATAAGACGTACAGATGTTTACTATCACTCAAATTAAAGCTAGTTAAATGTACTGTAAAGTAGTATGTTTATGTTTATAATTAATGTTTATCTTCGTAGGTGTAGTATTTCTTATGATATTTTCAAAAATTGTATCCGAACAACTAGAATTCAAAATTTTGTGAATTTATTTTAGAAAATATTATAAAAACAATAAATCCTACGATGATAAATAAGAACTTTTATAGCAACAGACAAAAAAAATTGTTCATAATTTTTATCTTCTCTGGTCTTTAGATATTTTTTAGCAAAAATTAGATAAATGGCGATAACCTGCAGAGCGAGCTGACTGACCTACACCAAACTTAAAAATCTGTTTAAGTATTAATTACTGACATAATATTTCTCAATGGATGAGTCTGCCAAGTATAGGTAGGGGAATAAAAAATGGGGGCTGTTTCAAAATGTTAAAAAATATTAACTTTCCATTCGGAGCTGCATATCTTTAAAACTATCTACAACACTAGAAAACCTAAGTGGACATCATTTAAAGTAGCGTAAATTTGCTAAAATGCGAGCCCTTATAGAGCTATTTACGTACAATAGCTCCCGAAAAATAGCTTTTTAAATACTAGCATTTCATAAAACAATGCACTGAAAAAATCAGGTGTTAGTGAATTTATTTTGAGAAATCTTTATCTCAAAAACCGTTCGACGTACAGATGTCAATTAGCACTCAAATTAAAGCTAGTTTAATAGACTATAAAGT
>NW_027114494.1:415911-419837 GCF_000696795.3 Halyomorpha halys | reverse complement strand
GGGTCGTAACTATTAATTCTGCGAGAGAGAGATCGTAAATTTAATTTAACGGTTTCTTCTTTAACTTTGACAACCTGAATAAAACTCAACTTTATAAGTAGGCCAATTTATAGGGCGAGGACGTGGCATAAACCCCCATTTAATTTATTTTTTTTTAATTTTCCAACCTATAATTTTTAAATAGTGCACCATGCTAAAACCTTTATTCAACAGTTAATTAAAGGACATTAAATTATGCGCATATTATTATGAATACGGTCGAAATCGACGGTGCTAAAACAATGATTTTTACCAACGGCACGAAGCAGCCCGCACGATCTAGCGTATGGCAAAGGAACCCGCTCAGCGCCCCAACACTTATAGTACATGAGCCCATGGGGAGAAATAAGACAGTTATTTCACCCCATTTTTTTATTACTTTAAAGAAAACTATGTAAAACTAGTCAAAATTGATGAGTCTGCCAAGTATAGGTAAGGGGAATAAAAAATACTGGATGTTGCAAAACGTTAAAAAAATTTAATGTTTTTATTAATTTTCCCATTTACTGTTTCTTACTCTGCACATTGTTTCAATTATCTTATTTCACTTTACATTTTTTCATGTTATGTTAACTATTTAAATTATTAATGTAGATACAATATTATTATCACGATCAATAAAAAAAACCGTTGATATCATTATCTAATTATTCTGTATGTTTATGTTTACACCATTTTATTCAATATTCTTTACTTACTTCTTTAACATTTCTTTTATTATACCTATATTGTATTCATTGTATAATCCTAACTATATTTTCTATTGGTATATATTATTAGTTATTTATTCTATAATTTAATTTATATTTATTTTTTCCCAAATTGGATAATTCTTATAGTTATTATTATTACCATATTTTTATATCTCTTTCTTCTCTTCTCTGCCAAGTAGAGATAGGGGAATAAAAAATGGCAGCTGTTTCAAAATGTAAAAAAAATATATATATTTTCATTCGGAGCTCGAGATCTTTAAAACTACCAACAAAACTAGAAAACCTAAGAGAACATTATTTAAAGGAGAGTAAATTTGCTGAAATATGAGCCCTATTAGAGCTATTTAAGTCTAATAGTTCTCGAGATATAGCTTTTTAAAAAGTAACATTTCTTAAAAATCTACCGAAAGATTAGTAGTTAGTTAATTTATTTTGAGAAACCTATATCTCTGGAACTATGTGACGTACAGATGTCTATTAGCACTTAAATTAAAGCTAGTTTAACAAACTATAAAGTTGTTTATGACTTTTACCCTCCTAGGAATAGTAGTTTTCAAATTATGGGCAAAAATAAATTGATTTACAGTTAAAATAAATTGATTTATAGTTAATTGGACAATAAGTTTGAGTTTTAAAAAACTTTATTTAAAACATTACGCGAAAGCCACTCATCTCTAAATATTTTTTTAGTTGTATACTCACAGAATGGACTCATCAAACCACAGCTAAGTATCTCATTGTATACCTTCAAGTACCACTGGTAGAAAAAGATTTTATCTAATCTCAGTTATGTAAAAAATGTTTAATACTACTTACTAATTCATGCTTTGTTGTTCTGTTATAGAAGGATCCGGAAAAAAAAAATAAAGGTAAATTTGCTAAAAAATGAGCCCTAAGCTATTTACGTTCAATAGTTTCTGAGATATACCTTTTTAAATAGTAACATTTTATCAAGAATGCACGGAAAACCAGTAGTTTTGTAAATTTATTTCGAGAAACCTTTATCTCAAAATCTATTCGTTGTACAGATGTTGATATGCAATCAAATTAAAGCTAGTTTAATGTAATATATAGAAGTTTATGACGTTTATCTTCGTAGGAGTAGTAGTTTTCATGATATTTGCTAAAATAAATTCGTATAGTGTTGATTCTAGTTATTCGGAAAAAATGTTTTAATAATGAAAAAATAGATTTCAAGAACCATAAGACGTACAGATGTCTACTATCACTCAAATTAAAGCTAGTTAAATGTACTGTAAAGTAGTATGTTTATGTTTATAATTAATTTTTATCTTCGTAGGTGTAGTATTTCTTATGATATTTTCAAAAATTGTATCCGAACAACTAGAAATTAACATTTTGTGAATTTATTTTAGAAAATATTATTAAAAAAATCAATCCTACGAAGATAAATGTCGTAATCCACATTATAGTACATTAAACTAGCTTTAATTTGAGTGCTGGCAGACATCTGTACGTCAAATGGTTTTTAAGATAAAAAATTTTCAAAATAAATTCACTAACTACAGATCTTTCATTATATCACATACAACATTTTTATGAACTGTTGCTTTTTAAAAAGCTATATCTCGAAAACTATTTAACGAAAATAACTCTATTAGGGCTCATATTTTAGAAAATTTACTCTTCTTTAAATGACGTTCTCTTAGGTTTTCTTGTGTTATTCCTACTTTTTAAGATATAGAGATCCGAATGAAAAATTAGTTTTTCTTATCGCTTTGAAACAGCCGCCATTTTTTATTCCCTCTACCTATACTTGGAAGACTCATCAATTTTGACTTGTACTTATACATAGTTTTCATTAAAGTAATCAAAAATTGAGGTGAGATAACTGCCTTTTTTTCTCCTCTTGGGCTCTTGTACTATTTATACGATATACCTGCAGATCTCTATTCCATCTTGCAGGATAACAAACAAACTTTTTGAGTTTCTGCATCATTCCAAGCTCTAACATAGAATTTAATAAAATTTTACAACAGTTTCCCACAATCCAATAGTTCCCCACGTTTTATAAAATAAATTCACTAACAACTGATTTTTCAGTACACTTTTATGAAATATTGCTTTTAAAAAATTTATATCTTGAGAACTATTGGACGTAAATAGCTCCGAATGAAAAATGATTTTTTTTTTAATGTTTTAAAATATCCCCCATTTTTTATTTCTCTAACTATACTTAACAGACTCATCAGTTTTGACTAGTAATTATACATAGTTTTCATTAAAGTAATGAAAAATTGGGGCGAAATAACTGCCTCTTTTTCTTTCCGGCTCTTGTACTAACAGGGCTATCTCACGGTTACAGTGAAATAATCATCTACCACTGCTGGATTCGAACCTGGATCCTTGGGGTTAATAGTAAAGTACCTTACCACTGAGCCACCCTCTCCCGTACATACACCACTCCCGGCCCCTGTACTATTTTCTTTCCCATGTCAGTGCCTGGAGACTGGTTCACTCCAGGGTTGTAGTGCAGAAAGAATTGGTGTCCTCCATCTAACCTAGCCTATATCTTATTCCTACCACCCTTCTAACTCTAGTAACACTAAGAATATCAATGAACACTCGGTTTCGGTGCCTCGTGAGAGAATATCCTAGCTATTCCCCGAGATAACCTTAAATAAGAACTTTTATAGCAGCAGACAAAAAAAATTGTTTATAATTTTTATCTTCTCTGGTCTTTAGTTATTTTTTAGCAAAAATTAGATAAATGGCGATAACATGCAGAACGAACTGACTGACCTACACCAAAATTAAAAATGTTTAAGTATAAATTATTGACATAATATTGTTCAATGGATGAGTCTGCCAAATATAGGTAGGGGGAATAAAACATGGGGGCTGTTTCAAAATGTTAAAAAATATTAACTTTCCATTTGGGGCTCCATATCTTTAAAACTATCAACAACACTAGAAAAAAGTGGACATCATTTAAAGTAGCGTAAATTTGCTAAAATGCGAGCCCTAATAGAGCTATTTACGTATAATAGTTCCCGAGATATAACTTTTTAAATACTAGCATTTCATAAAAAAATGCACTGAAAAAATCAGGTGTTATTGAATTTATTTTGAGAAATCTTTATCTCAAAAACCGTTCGACGTACAGATGTCAATTAGCACTCAAATTAAAGCTAGTTTAATAGACTATAAAGT
>NW_027114494.1:407353-411112 GCF_000696795.3 Halyomorpha halys | reverse complement strand
TCTGTAGCATCTTCAATATATTTCTTTACCAAAATAAAGATTCATTTCATGGTCGTTTGAACATACCTTCATACTTGGTAAAAGTTCTTTATTCTAAAGGAACAAAAGTTGTCTTTTTTTTATTTAATTATTTTAAGGCATCAACCACTTATGGCTTATTATTGTCATAATTTTCAAATTAGCAAAGGATATACTTGTATTTTAAGACTTTTGGGCTGTACCTTTGACCACACACTGAACAGAGAGGTGGAGAATCGCAGGCTATAAGATAACCGTCGGTGTATGACCTATTCAAAGGCGCGTCAAAATGACCTCCTCTCTCTGCACATTTACAGTTGATGATATCCAAGGGGTGACATCACTTCTAATTTTCCTTAATTTATTACCGATAACCTTTGCCCACATTTTCCTCCATCTAAATTCTATCTTCTGCCCAATGAGGGCAATAAAATCATTGACCAGCACTCCGAGTGCTTGGAGCCGTCAGTATAAATGAAGTTGGCATCTCCTAATTTTTTTTGCAGTGTTGTTTTTAATTAGCCTTGAAATGGAAAGACAAAGTTTAGGGGTTCGAAAGAACGAAAGTTTTTTATCCTGAAGGAACGAAGTTACAGTTTCCTCATCATTAATCATGCAAAAAATGCTTTTTAATCTGTACATTATGAGATTACTTTTTGAAATGAATAACAGTATTTTAATATTAGATAAATTATTATTCTAAATTGGCGATACTATAATTAAGAAGTACAATGTTGAATGAGGTATTCTTGGAAAACATGAATTAATTTTTTTAAAAGGTGGTAGCAGACCTCCCAAGCAACAAAAAAGTAGACATACACTCTAACCTGATTCCAAAAATAAATTCAATGCTTCTATTTTTTTAAGCAATTTACATTTTTTGATGAGTAGAAAGCGGCAATAAAAAAACTATTAAGAAGTTAAGATATATCTCAATGGCTGCATAATAAACTAGTAAAAAAAACAAAAAGAAAATGTTTCAAATTGTTTTAAGATAATTATTTTGTTATGTTATTTTTTATTTTCCATTACATTATTTACCATAACTTTGTACTTATGTTTAGAATAACTGACAACAGCTGGGAAATTACTGAACATGGATTGGGTCAAATATGGAGAAGATATTCAGAATTTGAACAGTTACGGCACTATCTGTGCTCCACATATCCTTGGGCCGTCGTACCTCCGTTACCTGAAAAAAAACATTCATTCCCCGTTCTTGGAAACTCGAATGATACCTTCGATCCTGACTTTATTGATAGGAGAAGGGCAGCATTGGAGGTTCAGTTTTGCTATATTATTAAAATATTTATCTTTAAAAATAACTTACTGAAAATAGTTTTATATAAAAATCTTTTATTGAGCTCCATTTAACAAGTTGCAAAAAAAAATTACTATAATATTTAATTAATTATTACTATAATTTAGTTATTTTTATATTTACAGACATTTTTGCACCGCATCGCATCTCACCCTATTGTTAGTAAGGATTCTATGTTCCTAATGTTTCTACAAGAAGAAGAAGGTTGGAGAAACAGTATTAAAGATATCGGTTTGTTACATTTTTTGTTTTTTGTATAATAATTCTCAAAATAAGTTTTATTCTCAATTGGAAAAAGTATGAAGTATAAATTGGTAAAAATAATCAAAATGTTTGATTTAAAGTTATCCATAAAAATAAATCTTTTTAAAATAAGACCTTCAATATAAAATCCATATTTTCAATATTATTTTATAAAAGTTGAACCACCACCACCACCTCTACTTAGTACATAATAAAGAAACTGCACCATTCCAACCCATGCAGGGTCAGGGGTGCAGTACTTTGTAAGGAAGTACTATTACTAGACCAATGGTTGTGCAAGAAGGTGATTTGGTTAAAATCACACTCGACCCCTGGAGTTTTCCCCCTTTAAGGGTACCCACTTTATGAGGATGGGTGGACTCTGGAGAACCCCTGAACCCACAAAGTTGACACCCGGCTACAGTAATAGCATAAATAATTATCTATCACAGCTGGATTCGAACACTAGTTCGAGTTAGTAGCACAGAGCCTTATCACTGAGCCATACATGCTCCCACTTATTATATATTTATCTATAAGTAAATGGACTTTACTTTCAATAAGATAAAAAAAAATATCAAATAAATATATAGATGAAAAGATTTCATTTAAATTTAGATCTACTCATCATTGTAGATTATCCTTATAGTAATGATGTGTTTATTATTGACTGTAAATTCAATATAAGGAGAAATTGGTCTGTGGAGTGCACTCCACATGTACCAGCTTGAGACTTACGTGCCTGATAGCTGCTGTGTGATAAACAAAAATGTGTTTCTGTATAAAATTTAGTGCCGAAATGTCTCTAACAATTTTGATGAAATTTCCCCAAAATTTACATTTT
This sequence comes from Halyomorpha halys, assembly GCF_000696795.3. Classification (NCBI taxonomy): domain Eukaryota; kingdom Metazoa; phylum Arthropoda; class Insecta; order Hemiptera; family Pentatomidae; genus Halyomorpha; species Halyomorpha halys. Next base: position 408,686 of record NW_027114494.1, on the reverse strand, counting down.
ACTTCTTATTGGTGTAGTGGTTATTTGAAAGGTAATTAAATTCCTGAAAAATGAAAAAGAAAATCGATGAAAAACACAAATAAGTTAATCGTACTTATTTGTGTTTTTCATTGACTGCACCCCCAACCATCTTCTCCTCATTCATCATCTACGGTCAACTATCTCGCATAATTATGAAAAAGAAAATCATTAAAATCGAACCAATATTAGCAAAGATATACTGTATTGAACTTTGTACTCTGAATTATTGTAATTGATCAAGAAATCAAAATGTAAACCTTCTGTAACATTTGAAGTTTTACGTTTCAAGATAAGTCGAATCCAAAAATGGAATAAAATATAAATGATGAATTTTATTTATTTTCATTCCATTTTTTTTTATTATAATTTGGCATGTTATAATGATTCTTGAAATACTTTTATTATTTGTTATTTACTGATATTATAAATAATTAATTTTACTGGAAGATCGTTGATTGACCGTTTGTAGGAAAATGGTCCGGGTGCAGTCAAAGAAAAACTCCAATAGTAATAAAACTAATTAATTTGAGCCAATATTTCGCCACATGTTGCAGGGCTTCATTAGGGCTAAAAATGATACAAACACTAAAATGAGGTGAGGGACGTGTCAGCCATGCTAGTTGGGTCACAGGTCCCAGTGCGTTCGGTTCGGAATGTTGTGGGTTTGATTTCCTCCTCAGGCAGTTAAAATTGATTTTTCAGCGGTCCCAAAGAATGAATCTTATCTCTCTCACCTTGGTCATTACACGGCAGCAACTCAGGTAGCCACCAGGGGTTGGCAAAAAGACCACTAGACCCACTTGCTGGACTTGTTCCCCCCGCCAAATCCCAGTACCAGTACCAGTAAATGAGGTGACAAAGTTACGATAACTACTATTGAAATAACCAATGTAAATTAAAGAAATTAAAAAATATGTATAATGAAATGTAAAATTGAATAAGAAAACCCCATGGTTTTAGACAATTAATGAAAACAGAAATAATAATAAGTAAAAAGTAGATTAAAAAGATATATAGAAATACAATACATACTAAGAGATGGAAAAAGGGAATAAGATTAAAATCAAGAATAAAGGAAAATAATGAACAAAATAGGACACCTACCTTACTGAATGCAGGTAAGTACAAAATAGAATGGAAGGTAGAGAGAGGATTCAGAAGTTTTGGGGATTGGTAGTTAAGTAATACGTTATTTTTGAAATGTAAATCTTTTTTAGCCCTGATGAAGCCCTGCTGCGTGGGGCAAAACGTTGGCTCAAATTAAATAATTTTATCACTATTTGAATTTTTACTTCGACCACATCCGGACCAT
>NW_027114494.1:403829-406214 GCF_000696795.3 Halyomorpha halys | reverse complement strand
TTTTTTTTTTTCAGGCTATGTACAATTGGCTGAAGATAAATTTAAATGTTTAAGTGCTGGAGTTCGTGTCAAACATAGTGATCCTGAATTTGAACAGATAAGAAAATATAGCCGTGCTGTACAAGTAAGTTCAAGTTACTCATTCATTATATTAAATATACTTGAGTAGTTCTGGAACAAAATAAATCAATCTCTACTTTCCCTAATTGTTGGTAACATGACAAAAACCTCTCACTCTGCTGTTATACTTGATATTTAACTCGATGAGAATGCTTGGTTTTGTGTTATGATCTAGCAAGTTTTCATCGAAATAAATCACATTATTAAGAAGGAACACAGCTTTTTTTGTTTATTTGTTTAAGGCTATAAGGTAAGGTTATTTCAGTGAATAACCTTATACAAAAATGGCCTAAGTATCACCATTGTAATCAGGAGTTACAACTTTATTTATATGTTGTGTTAATAGTTAACTGCAGAGATGGACAAAAATTAGCTATAGCTAAAATTGCCATGAATACGACCCTTATTCATGAATGAGCCATTGATAAATAAATATCCTATCCATGGCAATTTGAGCTATTAGTTTCATAGTTGCCCAACTCTGATTAATGATGTGAAACTTACATTATTAAACAGCTTGAAACAAAAATATTCTAAGCTAAAATAAGTATAGTCTATCTAAGATGAGTTCACCTGTAGGAAAAGGGAACTCACGCACACCCCACCCTCGCTCCTTCTCCCCTCCACATCATAACAAACTCCTATGGGGATCAAACCAAGAGGCAGTCAGAAACTTGGTAATGCCCAGTTTGGGATTAGATAGGTACTTGGAACACATTTATTCCTTGATTCTCGGTCTCCTAAGTTACTAATATGGGAGGTTACTATTTTCTTTAGGTTAACCCTTATATTTGACTAGGGCTGTTTCTTATTGATTTTTGTTTTACTTTGTTGGCAAATATATTGACAATTCTATTCTGCTTTGCTATTTAAGAACGCAGTTTCATGCAAAAAGTCATTTTTGACATTTCATAATCATTGTTGTGATAAATATTAAATTATTAAAGCTTTATCCATTGTTGATGGTTAAAGCTTTAATAATTAATTATATAAACAATTAGGATGGGGGAGTTCATAAATTAAAGGTTTAAATTTGATAAATATTATGTTGAAAGAGAGAGGGAGAGGTTGATTAAAACTGAGTTGTTTTCATTTTCAAATTATATCTATATGTTAATGTTTGATTAAATGGTGTGAGTTCTATATATATACCTTGCTCTTTGTCCTTTTCTAAGTTATATCAATTGAAAATTTATGCTTAAAACATTACTAATTTTAACAATTTGTTTTATAAATTACTAATAAATTAAAAGGTTAAAAATTTTGTCAGGGTGGAACTCCCGCTGGTGTATGTTGTAGTTCAAGTAAATATTGACCTTAGAAATAATTTTTTAAGAGTAAAATTATTTTTTTAAACATTGTAATAGATTTTTTTTTATTTGTCTACTTGATAGATTGAATACTTTCAACATTTTTCTTAGGGGAGTCTTTCTAATTTACTTCGTATTAGATCTAGAGCAGCTTTGAGGATTTACAATGTCCATAAGTTGAGCAGCGGTTACGGAAAAGTCTTCAGCGAATGGAGTGCTATTGAGAAAGAAATGGGTGATTCACTTCAGGTTAGGAATTTTACTATTCTATTTCATCTTTAATACTGACTTATCATAATTTTATTATTTTTTTTTTTTTTTGTATTGTTTAATACTTTTCAAATTTTATATTTCAGCGCATTGGTCATTTTTTCGATTCTATTGCTTCCGGCAGTGAAACATTTTTGGAAGAAGAAGAACATATAATAGATCAATTGAAGGAGTAAGTAAAATTTCTTTTTAATGTTTATATTTTATTTATTTCTTTTTTGTATATATTTCTCTTTTACCAGATCGATCTGGTGGGCCATACATGTCCTGGTAAATTTGAATTTCTTTTAAGAAATGATAATGTGGGATCTAGTCTCATGCGAAAGACACGCCTAGCTATTTACATTGTTAAAACTATTGAATAGAGGAGCTTTTCAGTATCAGAGCCTTAACACATAGAAGAGAACAACTAACAATGAACTGCTTGCAGAGACTGATCAATCAGTATCTCATGTATATGAAGGCAAGGAAGTTAATGGCTGGGACATGTGGCTCGAAGCAAACCATCAGTACGCCTCTACACAATTATGAATGCCAGTATAGTAGGCAAGAGCCCATGTGGGAGGTGAAAACCCAGAGGATAGACAGAATCAGCAAAGATACGAAAGAGCTGCACGCAGAGAACTGGAAAGCAGTAGCCCAAAACTGGCAGGGGTGGAGCCTGGAGACTGGTTCGGGTGCCAAA
>NW_027114494.1:401691-402512 GCF_000696795.3 Halyomorpha halys | reverse complement strand
TAATAAAATAATTTAGTGACTTATATAATACCCGCTTATTATAAAACTTAAGAATAATTATTACTACCAAATAATTCTTATATCCGCATATGCCACTGAATCTATCAATATCATCTGATAAATGAATATTTCGCAGATTTTGAACTGAATTACTGAATAAAGATTAGAAAGTTATTGTAAATCACTACATTTTCTATAAAACTTTAGAAAATGTGAAATAATCAGAAAAAAAATTTTATGTATAATCTTTTCACTGTCTTGAGACTGGTTTTTATTGTTTAAATAAAATAATCAGTATTCAAGTTAGGTCTCAAAACTCTTTTATTATTTAAAAAAAACACAACCTTAAATATAAATTTACACCTCAGATCCAACAATTTAAAAAGGTTTTACAAGCTATTCAGCCAAAGTTATTAATTTCAGTCAAATTTCCCTATTTTGTCACTTTTCCATTAAATTTTCAAACTTTTAAGGTTAACTTAGTACTGTGATAGGAATTATTAATTCATGTGATAAGAAAGTTACCGCTACAACCCATGGATGGAATGATAAGGAAGTACTTTTACTAGACCAATAGTTCTGAAAGTAAGTGATTTGGTCAGAATCCAGCTTGACCGCCAGTGTTTATCCAATTAGGAGTAACCTTTTTATGAGGCTGGTTAGACGCCAGAGGGGCCTACAGAAAATAATTATTTGCGACAGTCAGATTCGAACCCGGATCCTTGGAGGAAAAAAGAATATATAAGTAAATAAATTTATATACTTCAAAAAAATTAATTTGAATTAAATCGATAGTAACAAGAATTTGCATACAAGATGAA
>NW_027114494.1:398325-399146 GCF_000696795.3 Halyomorpha halys | reverse complement strand
AGCAATTACTTAATTATTTAAATTTATGGCTTAAACTTATAAAATATTTATATCACATATACAGTGTAATCACGGTATTCCAAACTTCAGTACTCTCTTGAGTAATCCGAACTGGCGTAGAAAAAAAAAATTTATTTTTGAGACAACTCAGCAGGTACTTGTTTTTGTACTTGTTTTCAAATAAAAGTACACCTGTGTTAAGGACATTTTTAACTTCCCAATCTGTAGGTAAGTTATTGTAATCACTGTGAAAATCAAAAGTGGAAATTTTCACAGTTTCGATATTAGATAATCGGATAATAATAGTAATATTGGATATTTCCTATGGAAGTGGAATAATATCTATTATGTAAATCATTCAGTTCGGTAAAACTAATTTAACTAATAGTAGAAATGTGTATTATGCAAAGTTTGTTGGTGAACTAAATTTTTTTTTAATGACGTTTTAAATAAATCCATAGAGTATTTTTGTTTATTTATACTTTTTTCACTTATAAATAAACAATTTTATAGTTTTAACAAATTTAATCATCACTTAGCATTACTGGGGATGTAAAACAATTTTTAAAAACCTCAAACTGTCTAATTTTTAATAAAATATGCTAAAAAAAAATAAATAAAAATAGTTATGTACATAAATATTGTTAAATTGTTTTGGATCATTTTTCCTAATATTTTCTCTAATCCGAAGAACCCCCTGTAGCAATTAGTTTGGATTACCGAGATTACACTATAATTGATTAAATACATATTATTTATCAACATAAAACATTAAAAAGTTAATTAATAAATCTAATAACCCTATATCTTAAAGAAATTAT
>NW_027114494.1:392873-398275 GCF_000696795.3 Halyomorpha halys | reverse complement strand
TTTTTTTTAACCTTCTCTATTTTTATTTATTTTATTTTTAGGTATTTGCACTTTGCCTCTTCGCTAGAGGATCTTTGTGGAAAAAGAGATGTATTACAGTTAGAGCTAGAGCAAAATCGTGAATCGTTGAAATCAAAGCGATCTGAGAAAGAAAAGATTTTACAAGGTACTTCTTAATAAATTTCCATTCACTATTTCACCTGAGTAATTCACCATTTTACAGTTTTCTAATATTTACAATTTTTCCTATGAATAATTTATTTTTGTATTCACATATAAATAAAGACTTATTATTATTATATTTACAAAGTTATTATATATTTGACTTTTAACAATTTTCATAATTTATTAAAAACACTTCTACCACTCTTTTTAAAATAAAAGAATTTTCTGATCAGAAAATATTCGTCTTGCTTTAATGACTTCTGAGATGAAACTGACCTCTTTACTCTTCTGATGCCTGGCATCGGCTAAATTGTTTTTAACAAAGAAAGTCTTTTTCTTTTTTATTATCACTTATTTTCATGTTAAAAAATAAATTTTAATTATTTTTTGAGTCTTTAAAAACTTAAATACACCTAAAAGTTTTTTAATTTCGTATTTTTTGATGTATACTAATAATAAATGTATGGCAATCAGTTTTTTGTTTTTTATAGACTGCATTGTTCCGGTATCTTGAAAAACTTGCCTTAAAATAGCAATTACTTAATTATTTAAATTTATGGCTTAAACTTATAAAATATTTATATCACATATACAGTGTAATCACGGTATTCCAAACTTCAGTACTCTCTTGAGTAATCCGAACTGGCGTAGAAAAAAAAAATTTATTTTTGAGACAACTCAGCAGGTACTTGTTTTTGTACTTGTTTTCAAATAAAAGTACACCTGTGTTAAGGACATTTTTAACTTCCCAATCTGTAGGTAAGTTATTGTAATCACTGTGAAAATCAAAAGTGGAAATTTTCACAGTTTCGATATTAGATAATCGGATAATAATAGTAATATTGGATATTTCCTATGGAAGTGGAATAATATCTATTATGTAAATCATTCAGTTCGGTAAAACTAATTTAACTAATAGTAGAAATGTGTATTATGCAAAGTTTGTTGGTGAACTAAATTTTTTTTTAATGACGTTTTAAATAAATCCATAGAGTATTTTTGTTTATTTATACTTTTTTCACTTATAAATAAACAATTTTATAGTTTTAACAAATTTAATCATCACTTAGCATTACTGGGGATGTAAAACAATTTTTAAAAACCTCAAACTGTCTAATTTTTAATAAAATATGCTAAAAAAAAATAAATAAAAATAGTTATGTACATAAATATTGTTAAATTGTTTTGGATCATTTTTCCTAATATTTTCTCTAATCCGAAGAACCCCCTGTAGCAATTAGTTTGGATTACCGAGATTACACTATAATTGATTAAATACATATTATTTATCAACATAAAACATTAAAAAGTTAATTAATAAATCTAATAACCCTATATCTTAAAGAAATTATTTATAAATCAGAACTTTTTATGTATATTTTATTTTATTATAAAAATACTAATATTTTCTCTATATTGTTGATATTAATTAATTTTTTTTTTTAGTTTTCACGATATTCATATTTTATTGTTCAACTTTCAATGTATTTGTTCTACTCATGGCAACAGATAACATTTTTTTTTTATTATATATGTAAAATATCATTACAATATACAGTTAGAACTATTTTAATTATTTTCTTTACTGATGTTTGTCTATGAAATGAAAGGATTTAACAAGCAAATTCATAATAAAAGTGACTCAAATGCACTTTTAAGCAATCTAATAATTTTCAAATAATTTCCAAGGGGTACCCCCTTTGCCCCAAATCAAGTGTGACGGGGGGTCTCGCTTAGTCAAATTTCCGTAAACCTTATTTGTGGGTTGGGAACCACTGCATCATTAATTTTAAAATTCTTTAAGTAAATTAGTATTTTAATTGTAGGTAAATCAAGTCTCGTTTCTCGTCTTTTGGGTTCGATCGATTCTGAAGAAACAAAAAATATGAGGCTTACTTCAGTCGAACAAAAAATTCACGAAGGACAGGAGAGTATTTTTCAAAACGAGGAAGTTCTCAGGTAAATATTTATTTTTTAATTTAAAAAAAAGATCCTTCGGAGACCTATATATATATGTCTATGTTTATTTTTAGAGATTTCAAAACTAAAGCTCTTGCAGACGTAGAAAGTTTTCAAAAAAGGAAGGTTGCTGACCTTACTGAAACATTAGAAGACTTTATCAAATTACAAATCAAAATGGCACGAAAGGTACATTGAGTTCAAATCAAATTATTATTTAATTTTAATCTTAATATATTTGTATACACTAATTTAATTATTATTCTAATTTTAATATTTTAGACTACTTTGAGCTATCAAATTAAAAAAAAAAAGAATTAATAAAACCTACATTTTTTATTTGGTAAAAAATCCGTTAATTATGTTATTACAAGAGCTCAAGAGGAGAAAAAAGGTAGTTAGAAAAAAAACAGTTATTTCACCTCAAGTTTTTATTACTTTAATGAAAAATATGTATAATCACTGGTCAAAATTGATGAGTCTGCCAAGTATAGAAAGGGGGAATAAAATATGGCAGCTGTTTCATAACATTAATAAAAATTAATTTTACATTCGGAGCTCTATATCTTTAAAACTACAAACAGCAGAAAACCTAAGAGAACATCATTTAAAGTAGAGTAAATTAGCTAAAATATAAGCCCCATAAGAGGTTACGTTCTATACGTATATACGTATAAGAGTTTACGTTCTATAATTCCCAAGATACAGTTATTTTTTTAAAGCAACATTTCACAAAAAATGTGCTGAAAAATCAGCAGTAGTTAGTTAATTTATAGTGAGAAATCTATATCTCAAAAACTGTTCAACATACTGATGTCTATTAGCACTCAAAGTTACATTAAAGTTGATTTAATGTACTATAAAGTAGTTTATTATGTTTATCTTTGTAGGAGTAGTAGTTTTCATGATATTCGACAAACTAAATTCACAAAATGTTGTTTTTTAGTTGTTTAAACAAACATTTTGATTTATGAAAAAATATATCTCAGAAACCACAAGACATACAGATGTCTGATAGCACTCAAAGTAGGGCGCTATAAAGTAGTCTGTGATGTTTCTCTTCGTAGGAGTTGTAGTTTATATGATATTTTCCAAAATAAATTCACAAAATGTTAATTTTTAGTTGGTTGGATAAAATTTTTTTAAATATCTTAAAAACTACTGCTAAGAAGTGCAAAGATTATTATTATTATATGGGCAACAGACCTTGGAGGTTTAATTCCTTGCATGATGTTTAGGAAATACATCGCGCATTTCTTGACATGGTTTTTTTGTGGGGTGAGTTTATCACTCCCAGGCCTATTTTTTTGTGAGTGCCACCCATTGGCTAATGGGCCTCACAAATGCCCTCCCCCCAGGCATTTGTGAGTTGTGAGTGAACTTTGCATCATTTTGTGCTTGAAAAAGCCCGGGTGGGGTCAGGATTCGATCTGACAGCCTGTGGGTTGGTAGATTGGTGCGTTACTACACTGCTACCGCTGCCCCCTGAAGCTTCTATGCAATCTTAAAGATAAATGTGATAAAACTACCTCTAATTTGAGTATTTTGGTTCCTGGGATACATATAAATTTAAAAAAATTTATGAACTATAAAACATTTTGTGAATTTATTTTGTCAAATATAAAAAAACTACTGCTCCTACGGAGATAAACGTTATAAACTACTTTATAGAACATTAAATTTTAGCACTAATAGACACCATGTATGACTAATAGTTTTTGAGATATAGATTTCTCAAAATAAATTCACTAACTACTGATTTTTCAGTGCATTTTTTATAAAATGTTGCATTTTAAAAAGCTATATCTTGGAAACTACTGAATGTACATAGCTCTATTAGATCTCATGTTTTAGAAAATCTACTCTACTTTGAATGATGTTCTCTTAGGTTTTCTCGTGTTGTTGTTAAGTTAAAAGATATCGAGGTCTAAAGAAAAATTAATTTTTTTAAATGTGTTGATTCTGCTCCCATCTTTTATTCCTCCTACCTTTAGTCGTCAGACTCAGCAATTTTGACTTGTTATTATATTATACATAGTTTTCATTTAGGTAATAAAAAATTGGAGTGAAATAACTACCCTTTTTCTCCTCTTGAGTTCTTGTACTAGGTGAAATGAATCAAAATTTGAAATTTCCTTTATTATGTGAATAATATTCTATTCAATTATTTTGTTTATTTTTTTTTCAGGGTCTGCAAACATGGAGCAATATCAAAGACTGTATTAATAGTATACCTACTTAAATATATTTATCGGTCGTTACTTAATGAAACGTATTTACTTACATGATCTGATGATATTAATGAAACAAATGGTATTAATTATTAAAAGACTCTAAAAATATTTCAAGTAATAACAATCAGACACCATGATAGTTTAACATTTGAACAAAATAGTTTTTTATAAACCGCCTTATATATATTACCGGTTATTGTTCAACATTTTATCATAATAACCCTGACAAAAAAAAACATAACTAATGTAGATCATTTTGTGGTTTCTTCTTGTGCCATCCATTATTTTAATATTATCAAAACAAGAATTTAAATTAAGCAAGTTGCCAAATCAAAATTAAAAGAAAAATATTTTTAGAAAACATTTTATACTATTTCTCTTAGTCTATTGTTAACTACCTCAGGTTATACCTTCAAGCAATATGCATATTATTAAACACTATCTCTTATAATCCTATGTATTTTTTACAATATTCAGATTTGAATTATTTATCTTATTCTATTTTTTCTTTTTGTGACTGAATTGGTACATTACTTATGTTGTGTTTTGTTTTTTTAGGCTCATAGCAAAATATTACTTTTTTAATTATAGTTTTATTTATTTTGCAAACAGTACTTTTGGGCAGTTTTTTTTTATTTATTTATTTTTTTAAAGTCAAAAATGGAAAACATTTTGTTTCAAAGCAATACATTTAGTTAATAACATATCATTTATTCTTATTAATTCAAAATGAAGTATATAAAATCTCGAGTGAATTAATGTCGTTCTTTGTCATAATCATCTTATGGTCAATTTTACTCAGTTTCATAAAATTTTAAGTCTGAGCAGGCATACTTAGATCTCTTTCTTGCCTGTCCGTTTTCTTAGATCAAAATTTCCTTTTTTTAATTTCTTTGAAAAATCATTTTAGGCTTAATGTGTTCAAACAAAGTTTTTTACAAAAATTACACAAATTTTTTAGTTTTTAGTTTGATGTGCTTATTATTGACTGTTGATTCAAAATGAGGAAAAGATTGTTATGGATGTGGTAAGTGGAGTAATGAA
>NW_027114494.1:387200-392621 GCF_000696795.3 Halyomorpha halys | reverse complement strand
GGGACCATAATACAAATTAACACTTATCATGCTACACATACAATACTACAATAATTTAACAACATAAATTCAATTAAAACAACTACCTTAAAATTATTATTTCCTCCTATTTCAAATTATATAAATTAATCTGATCTCCTTATTTAGTCTTATATATATGAATTACAATAGTCATTATTGCTGTCTAATAATATTAAAAATACTAATTTAATATTTTAAATACAAAGAAACTGATTACATTAAGCATTATTGTTAAAGTATTATTTGTTATTTTCTAGTTATATTGTTTTTGTTAGTTTTCATTAGTATTATGGTTATCTCATTTTGTTTTTAGCACTGATTTAGGCCAAAACATGAACACTAATAAAATAAAATATTTCACTTTTTTGTTTTCATTATTCCACTGAAAAATTTGACCAAATAATAAAATAATTAACACTTTTACAGGAAATAATTATTAATTCATTGTTAAAATTAAAATCAATTAAAAAAATAAAGCTAAAAAACAGAAATGATAAGGATTTAAATTTATCTAAATGAAGTTGCTTCTGGCTAGTAAAAAAATTTATAAAAATGGTTTTAATATTTATATCTGTGGCTTGGTTCCAAATGGCCCAATGTCATTTATTTTTTTTCACTTTTGTAAATACTAGATACCAAAAGTTTTCAATTTAGTAAATCTTCAAAATATAAAAAAATAAAATATAAAGTTATATAAGCCAAAAGAAGTCATTAGTAACTATGATAATGATAAGATGTGGTGAATATTACTTGATAATGCGGATTAGGGAAAAATAATTAGAAAAGAGTAGAGAAGAAGAGGTGTAAAAAGAAATGCAATGTGAAGAGCTTAACGACAAGTGCAGGTCTCCATCACATGTGCAGTGATACGGGTATGGCCGATTTTATATATATTTTTTACCGCACCCACAATCATTTTCTCTCTCATTTATATATATATCCACGGTCAACTGTTAACTAATTATAACCGATTATTAGATATTCGCCTTTGTAAAATTAAAGATTAACTAAATTGAAAACTTTTGGTATAAGAAATACAAAATTTAAAAAAATTGGCATTGGCTCTTTCACAGCCAAGTTGTAGATGTGATCCAATAAAAACAAATATGACCAATACTAAACATATAAAAAACGTTATTTAGAACACAGATTGTACTTCATAACCTAAATGAAACTAAATATATTGTATAAACATTTTCTTTGTGTTTCGGTGCCCCCCCATGTAAACCTATGAATTCTAAAGTCAAAAAATCCATAATCTGACCGGAGATGACTCAAAATGTTTTTCCATTACTGACAATAAGGAATGTTACCATTTTATGTTAGCTATTACCAGTTTGTGATGACAGTATTATACATTCCGCTTATTTATAGAAAATTTATTAGTTATGGAAAACATATTCTGTTTTGTCATAAATATATCTTTTGTATATAAAGATTAAATATTTATTGGTTGTTAAATCAGTATTGGCTAATTTTTTATTCCTTTTACTCCCTCAACTCTCTCTTTCAGTTTTAAAATACATTTATTTTAATGGTCCTATTTTACTAAATTTAGTTTTTTCAATATAAGTTTTCTAAATGGGTATGATTCTGATTAATTTATTTTCTCTGTGCCATCGGAGAAGAAGGATGTGCTGGCATGCCCTTTTCTGTCTCAGAGAGAAATTGAAGCCAAAAAGAGTAAAATTTATCCTTGAAGATGTGGCCAAGAGTGTTAACCTTAGTGACATTGTGTCAGAAATGGCACCTATTAGATTCCTGTTGAGGTGGGTTGAAATATACAGTGGACCCTAGATATTTGAGAAACTTTTACTACTAATAATTGCGAAGAGGTTCCGACACTTGCATTTAAATACTTCTTTTACTGAGAATTTTCAAACCAATGTAATTGAGATTTTGCTAATCCTGACCATTCCGTAATCTGAACTACTCCTTTAAAAACAAAATTGAAGATTTGATTTTATCTATACATGTATAGTGCATCTAAGATGAGTTTGCCTGTGGGGGAAAGGGAGGGGAGAGATGCATAGTGGCAAATATTCTCCTGCCAACCAATATTCTCTTTTGCCTTAGGTATATTCCAGCCACCACTTTTGACTGTCTAGAACTGACATGAAGCCTGCGCAATTCCTGTTTTCCCTCCCAAATCCTCATACTGCAGGGTTCTTTATAACTTCCTCACTATTTTTATCTTCTTTTTTCAAAGTTTATTATGTGTAAATTATCACTTTTCTGTATATTTCTATTGGATATGCAATTATGTATAGCATATCCAAGATAAAGTTGCCTGTAGAGGAGGGAACTCATGCACCCCCACCCTATCACAAACCCCCACTACCGGGAACAAACCAAAAGGCAGTCTGGAACTTGATAACACCCAAGCAGTTCCAGATTGGGGAGGTACTTGGAAAGCTTCCCTCCTATTCTCAGACTATTAAATTATGAATACCTCTGATTGGGACTGTTTCTTATTTATTCCTGTTTTATTTTGTTGGCAAATATATTCACAAATCTGTTCTAAATTGCTATTCAAGAACACAATATCTTCCAAAAAGTCATTTTTGAGATTTAATAATTATTGTGTTCAGAAAATAACTGCCTCAATTTTACTTTGGCATTACTAAGTTATCTTGGAACAAAGCTTGCATTCCCGATAAGAGGGGTTTGTTATGGTGAGGAGAGAAGGAGCTAAAGTGGAGGTGGGGGGTATGCGAGCTCCTTCTATACAGGCAAACTCATCTTAGTTGCACTATACTTGTATACATACATTCAATAAATTCACATGCTGAGGCTAAAATAATCAATTTAAAAATAGCTACTGTTTCTATTTGAAGACAAATTGAAGCTATGTTATAAAATTTGTAAACGTATTTATTCTCTCTATTTCTTTATCAGAGAATATAATTATTAACTTTAACATTAAATTAAACTTCAGTGGGACATTGTATTCTTGAACAATTGATTTGTTATTTATAAAATTACTTTTTTTTGCTGTTTGGTAAACCAAATTTTTCGTTAATCCGAACCCCTTTGTTTTAATTAGTTCAGATAGGGACAGTCAACTGTATATATATTTTTTGGAAAATACTGATATTTTTATTGGAATTTTTTATCAGTATTGAACTGATGATTTGATTCAACTCAAATGATTTGACTATCAAATCTGGTATTAAAAAAAAGTAAAATGAATAAAAAATGTTAAGAACGACAGTGAGTTCAACAATCTTATTGAATTTGGACTAGTTTAACAATATATATTTGCTGTGGACAACCCAATGGTTTCAAATTTGTTATGTTGTTATAACAAAATATATATATATATGATAAGTGAGGTATCAAACTAAGTACTATAAATAAACACTGTAATACTGTATAAACCCTAGCAGAATGTAAATAAAGTTAGTATTATCCAAACAGCTTAGGTGTTCACTTGGGTCCCCAATATCTCTCTTTTTTTTGGCCCTTCCGTTACCGAGTGTCTTAACTGGTGCCGAAACCCGGGAAAATTAAACACGTGAGTTAGTCTTCCAGAAAAGAAGTTTTAGGAAGTTGATGGTTTTGAAACCAAGTGTCGGGGTTGTCTGGTCTTAGGCGATTTCTCCAGCCTGATATCTCTTTACAGAAGGCCCACGACAAGGCGTATTCATAATAAGTTTGAAAGGAAGGCCGTGCCAGGGGATGAGCCCTGGACACTGACTAGGTAGAGGAGGTCTAGGTGAGAGAGTCTGAGGCAGAGTAGCAGTTCTAGTTGCCGAGATGAAGCGGACGGACCAGTAAGCTGATAAGCTCACTGTTACACAAGTCTGTTGGACAAAGTAGTATTGGATCTCCAGGCGCAGAATACGAACATGGTGGATCAAGGGCAACCTATGGAACAGGTTAGTGCTACGAACGCCGGTTCCCCCGGTTGCTAGTCCACCGATCGTGCAGGTAGTTCACAATAATGCTGAACTGATACAGTTGGAGTGGGCGCGAGTAAAGACGGCTAATGCCACATATTTACAAAATTCAGTCTCGGAATTGGAAAGGTTTGGTGGAGAGCTAGGGCATCTCAATCACTTTTTGAAGAGGGGTAACCAAATTCACGCTCTAATAGAAGCTCGAATCGGCGCAGGGCTGATAGACCCATTAGACGCCACCGAGTTAAGGGCATCCCTGGTTGGACGAGTGAGGCGACACGTACTAAACGTCATTCAGGCGGACGAACTGACTTCGTGGGAAGAAGTCACCAGGAGATTGAAGAAGGCGTACGGCGGAGGACGCTGGGCCCTTGTAGTTTCAGGCGTAACGAGAGTTGAGGAGATGTGAGCAAGTGGTGCAGCCTATAGGATTTGAGTCGGGCTATCTTGAGTCTCTCCTTGGCGTGATGAGAGAATGTGAGATGGCGGTCTAGTGTCACGCCAAAGTAGAGTGTGAACCTGTTGGTCAACTACAAATCTCTGGGGCAGGCTACTCTTTTTACCTTTCTGAAGGGACATAACTATTGTGTCTGTCTTAGCCGGGTTCACCCCTTATGCCATAGTTCTTCAGAGCGTCCACTACGGTGGGGGATACTTCCTGGGCAAGGGCGTGAACCCCTTTAGGCCTGTTGCTGGAGGCGTAGACTCCTATGTCATCGGCGTAGGCTGCAACCACTGTTTCCCTATGTTCTATAGATACAATCGGCGCCGTGAAGATTACAAAGAGCAACGGTCCCAGAACTGAGCCCTGAGGTACTCCGCAGGTGGTGGGGCTGGAGGAGAGAGGTCTTCGCCAACTCGTACCACGTACGATCTGCCAGTAAGGTAGCTTCTTAGCAGTCGGCAGACGGTGGCAGGAAACCTGTATTTCTCCAGCTTATGGAGCAGGACCGGGTGTGAGACACTTTCAAATGCCTGGCTACAGTCCAGGCAAATGAAGGCCGTTGCTCGATGGTGAACGACTGGAGTTTCGCGAGTTGATGACCACAGGAGACACCCCGCTGAAAGCCAGTCTGTTCCGGTGGTATGATGGCCTCTGCTAACCAATGGTGTATGAGATGGTGGTGGACCAGCCTCTCAAAGATTTTTCTGATGGGTGGGAGGAGGCTGATTGGACGATAATGCTCAGTTAGATCCCCTTTCTTCCCCGGTTTAAGGAGTGGCACCACTATTGCTTGCTTCCAGACTGTGTGCAAGTACGATAGGCGCAGGCAGGAGTTATAGATGTTTATGCTTGGGAGCATCTTCATCAGAACGTAAGGGATTGCATTACTGCCTGACGCTTTATTACCTATGGTGCGGCGTAGAGCCGATACCAGCTGGCGATAGATGGAGAAGGTTACCGCATCGTTGGAGATCAGTGGACTGCCAGGTTGAGGTGTGGGAGCATTGATCGTCCGCTCAGCAACCCGAGCAGCTTAGCTAGATCTGCCTGTTC
>NW_027114494.1:385715-386085 GCF_000696795.3 Halyomorpha halys | reverse complement strand
GACTGAGCATCACTTCAGTGACTGTTCGATTTCTTCCTTCAGGTTTGTATTTATAGAACTGCCGTGTTTATCGAATTGGGTTTGTTTACATTCGGCAAATAAGGGAAAAGTTTTCGAGCTCTAGGGATAGCTAACAGGAACCCGCCCCTTTTGGAAGACTTTACTGTCTTGTATATGAAAATCTGTACCACTACAAACCATACAAGGTCAGGTAGTACAAGAGCCGGGAAGAAAAAAAGGCAGTTATCTCACCCCAATTTTTGATTGCTTCAATAAAAACTATGTATAATTACTAGTCAAAATTGATGAGTCTGCCAAGTATAGGTAGGGGGAATAAAAAATGGTGGCTGTTTCAAAACCTTAAAAAAAC
>NW_027114494.1:382905-385665 GCF_000696795.3 Halyomorpha halys | reverse complement strand
TTAAAATTGGGACAATTGTATATAGAAAGTTGGGATCAAACAGGGGTAAGGAGATACAACGATACGAGGGACCATTCAGGGTGATAATAATAAGGGAACATAATGTTGTAACTATTGAGAGCATTAGAGAACCCAAAAAGCTCAGGACCGTTCATATTGAACCACTTAAAGTCCCACTAACCGAAACACCTGCGCAAGAGTAATCCGGAGGGTCCTCATCTCAACTTATCTGTTGTGTTATCTTTTCTTAATTTATCTTTGATTATGGCGATGTACTGAATAAATTACATTTCATTTTTTTTAATTGTATAAATTCATGAATTTATTTTTGTTTTGCTTTACTTTCAGTTTGTAATAAGCGATTATGAGGAGTGTCTATCTTTTGCTTTCCTTATTGTATTTACGTTATTGTAAATAGTTATTTTTGTTGTATTTTATATTAATTTATTGTATAGTTGAAGTTTACGAGGATTGTTCGTAAACTGGTGGGGGGGAGTTACAGCCTCAGTCAGCTGACATCGAATAAACAGCTGACTGAGGAGATCAGCTGATCACATGTATATAAAGAGATGTACCGAACCCAATAAAGATAGTATGTTACAGCAGTTCACACGTGTTACATCTTATTCCTTCTTCTCTTTTTTTGACATTTGGCTTTCGCCGATACTTAACTTATATATATATATATATACAAGTTAAGATATGATGACACAGTTATGGATCATAATACCTAGCTCCATACGGAAACTATATGGAACAATAGAAAAAACCTATTATTGTAAATTGCGATAGATAATAAATCAAGATTTACTCTGTGACTTTTCGTTCGTTTATTTAATTCTTTCTAGAGACCTATCGTAACTGGTGCCCAAACCCGGGAATCATTAGATATGTAAAAATTAGTTTCGGGTTCACAGATTTTACTTAATCAGTTTTCCATCTCGATTCTCAAATTTCTAGTAATTCTAACTCGCCATGAGTCTAATTGTGAGAGCCCCAGTTTTAAATGTAGACAGCCATGAACACGTAATCCCAGCAATCGTGGTGCAGCACGTGACTCAGTCAGAGACCATACCTCAGCCAATGGCCGAGGTTCATCCAGTACTGGAAGAAATGCCAGCACTAACGATGCCGGAGGCATATGCTAACGCCCTGGAGTGGATCAAAATAAGAACAGCAACCATACAGGATCTTAGAAAGGCGATTTCCGATTTGGATAAATTCACCGGGAAACCTGGAGAACTGATCCATTTTAAAAAAGGAGGTGATCGGCTGATGGGAAGGATTCAGGCTAAGAACGAGGAGAGACTGCTGGATGGTGGCGATGCCGAAGAACTCAAGGCAGCCGTAGTGTGCAGAGTAAAGCGGGTTATCCTCAACCAGATACAAGCGGACGAGGAAACGTCTCCCTTTTCTCTTTTTCATTCTTAGAACTCACAAACGTATATATATGCTATGCTATGCTATCACATACGTATATATATGATCCGTAAGATTTGCCGATATTGTCGCGTTTACAAAAGTCGGAGACACGGCTCTTGTCTTGGATCCAACGGTAAGATTTGATAGTAATGACCTCGAACAGGAAGGTGGAGTGGAAAGGGAAAAAAAGAAGATATATGAAAAATGCGTTCCTTTCCTTAAGGAAAAATTCCGCGAGACCTTCGGAGAGAGAGAATTCACCGTGAGAGGCCTCTGGTTTGGATCTCGCGGAACAATACCAGATATAACAAGGAGCTTCTTAGAAGGCCTAGGTGTTAGCATTGGGGATATTGCGATCTTGGCGGAAAATATTATTTTGGACTCCCTGGGGATCATACACCATAACTAGCATGGGAAGTAGCTCGGAGATTATTCTTTATTTTATTTATTTATTTTAATATTTTGACCTCTCTATTTGTGTGTTTTAACGTATTTATTCATTAAATTATGTTATTTTATTAGTACTATTGTTTTTTTAAATTTATTTATCCATTCAAGTGTTTCCTGTAACCGGTTTTTTAAATTATATTTTCCTTTTAATCTATGTGTTAGTCTTATTCTCGTAAAATGTATCTATTTGTTTGTTTTTGGTAAACTGGTCTACTGCTGTATGAATGATGGTCTGATCTCACATTGCCGTCTAATATTGAATTTGTTTAGCAGGTCACTGAAGAGGATCTAGGAGGGGGAATTCCGGAGAGCGAATTTGTTGATCGGGTGAATTAAAAAATTGTGAAATGGTGAAATGGGAGGAGCATAAATGAGAAAGAAAAATAGGAATGAATTGAAACATTTGTATTTGTTGTACAGACCGAAATTGATTGTAAAAGGAAACTGTAGGGGAAAAAAATTGTTTATTATATCTTATTATTGTATCTCTTTTTTTTTTATTATACCATGTATGTGTAATTTATATATGTCCGATTACGGATTGATAAGTATGCTGTGTGAGATAGCAACCTGATGTATTTAGGCAGCATAGATAAATAAATAATTTCTCTCTCTCTCTAAGTTAAGTATTGGCGAAAGCAAAATGTCAAAAAAGAAATGAAGGAATAAGATCGAACACACTTGAACTGCTGTAAAATACTTACATTATTTTGTTCGGTTCATCTCTTATATACATTCAATCAGCTGACATCGAAATAACAGCTGATTCAGCTAATTCATTCTGATTAACTTCCCCCCCACAATTTTACGAACAATCCTCGTAAACTACTACTATATAATATAATAACATAGAAAACAAAACCAAAGAAAAAATATTTACAATAAAAA
>NW_027114494.1:373477-382650 GCF_000696795.3 Halyomorpha halys | reverse complement strand
AGAACCCTCTCCCTCTCTCCCAATTTTTAAAAAATAATTTAGAGTCCTAATTTTTTTAAACTGCGCCTTATTGGACATCTATAGCACAATAAAATATATATATATATATAAAGTTACTGACTTTATTTACATTCTGCTAGGGTTTATACAGTATTACAATATTTATTTATAGTACTTAGTTTAGTTAGTGCCACTGCATGTGCAATTCAGAACATTCGGTTGTAGTACATGGATTCCGAAATTCCCTTCCCCCGTCGGAAGTAATAGACTGAGGTACGACGTAGTGAGACATCTATGCAAATATACCCTCTCAAACGGCGTCGGCTGATTTAGACAACAGAGGATATGCCATGCCTAACTTGCTGAAGTTATCCAACACTGTAAGCCAGTGTGATCCTTCCCACGTAAAAATGTCTACTTGGATGTCTAACAACGGGGAATTCGGGGTATGGGAAACCTCTGGGTGAACCGTAATAGGATGTCGGTCATACTTCGCGCGATGACATACAGTACATTGAGCCAGGACTTTCTTAATTGTGCGCCGCATGTTCTGGGGATGGAGGTGTTATTCTTTTTCTGCTGAAATGAAGACATTTAGTTTGTTCAGTTGAGAAGGTAAGACCTGAGCTATTTGACCAGATTTTTAATCGATTAGGAGCTTCTGGCAGTTTGATTTTTATTTGGCTTATATCGTTTGAACGGCACATAATCACTAGATCGTCCACATAGAGCATCACATTTATTCCTCTCAGCATGCTTCTTCCCAATTCATTGATGGCCAGGGCAAACAAAGTTGTGCTGAGAACACATCCTTGTGGTACTCCAATTTTTTGTTCGAAATTACCAGAGAGATGATTTCCTATTCTGATTTTGAATGTCCGTAGGGATAAGAATTGCTTGATGAATATTATGAAATTACCCATAAAATTTAAGGACATAAGCTTTTTTATAATAGTAGTTTTGCTCGTACAGTCGAATGCTTTAACCTCGTCGAAGAAAATTACGACTGCTTGCTGCCTTTATATGAAAGTATATTGTAGTAGTATATCCGACGACGGATTGTAATAACTATCGAGGAATCTCACCCCTTCCTGTATGTTATAAAATATTTACGCTAATCTTAAATAGTTGAATCACGGAATACGCTAAAGAAATTATCTGAGACTGCCAATGTGGTTTTAAACGAAATCGTTCAGCAATTGATTAATTTTTTTTTCATTACGTCAAATCTTGCAGAAAAAATTGGAAACAACGGGGTAGTTCATCAGCTTTATATAGATATCTAAATGGCTTACGATTCTATTGACCACCAGAAACTGTATAATATTCTGATTGAACAGGGAATACCAAAGAAGTTAGTAAATCTCGTACGGATTTGCATGACCGAAACGTTTACTAAGGTACGAATCGGTTATCATTATTTTGAGAAACTCCTGGTCCGGTCGGGTTTAAAACAAGGTGATTCCTTATCACCTATCTTATTTAATCTAGCACTAGAATGCGTCATTAAAAGTATGATGATACCGCAAAGGGTTTAACTTTGGTTGGTAAAATACCGATGCTTGGGTAGGCTGATGATTTGGTATTATTGGGCGAGAACAAAGAAACTAAATACAACCACTTTAATAAACTCAAGTAAGGAACTAGGTATTGAAATAAATACGGATAAAACTTTCATAATAAAATTTCAGTGATATGATATAGGAGGAAATACGTTAGAACTGGTAGATAAGTTTAAGTATTTAGGTTATACGGTAACTAGAAAAAAAACGAAATTGATTAGGAAATAAAAGCTAAGCTGAAAGTGGGAAGTGATTGTTATTTTTCAATTTCGAAACTGCTTAGCTCGCGCCTTCTATCGAAAAACTTAAGGATAAGAATTTACAAAACAATTATCCTTCCCACTGTTATTTATGGATGTGAAACGTTCAACCCTCTTACACTAAGAGATGAACAGCGTCATAGGGTTTTCGAAAATATAGTATTGCACAAAATATTAGGACCGAAAAATGTAGTAATGAACTAACGGGAGAATTTAGATTACACAACGCTGATTTAAAGGACCTACACCCGGTAAATAATATCCAAGTTATAGCATTGCGGCGTACAAGAAGGGCTTAGTAACGAGCGGATCCCTAAAATGTTAAAACACAGAACCAGTGGGTAAACGTAGACCGAAACGTAGATGGGAGGATTGCGTTAAAACTGATTTAGTGGAATTGGGTTTGGAGGATCATTACTGGAAGGATGTATGTAGAGAGCGTTTGGTAGTATCAGCATCGAACCTGTTAGGCCTTTATTATTATTATTACAAAATTTAGTCCCTGAAGGGGGAAGTAAAGGAGATAGAATGGTTGATGATCGCCGTCTCATGCGCCGCTGATGTGTACGCCGTCTTCTTCTCATATCTTGTTCTGGATTTCTATGAGGTTGTAGTGGTGTAAGTTTAACCTTTCCTGTGGTTCTTCCGACGAATGCTGTTCATCACAAGAAAGGTGTGTTTGGTGGTCGAACTGGGTGACAAGGCTGTCGCGACACATGACGAGCGCCTGTGACGTCATGTTGTAACATAACTGACTGAATAAATTTGCAAATTCGGATGCGTAAATTCGACAATAATGATTATTAAAAAAAAAATTGTTACGAATTGATTTAGGTACAGATATAAGAATTTGACTAACTGAAATGATTTTAAAGAACATTTATGAAAATCATGTGATTGTAATGAGAAAAAATGTGGAATCGATTT
Organism: Halyomorpha halys; assembly: GCF_000696795.3. Lineage (NCBI taxonomy): Eukaryota > Metazoa > Arthropoda > Insecta > Hemiptera > Pentatomidae > Halyomorpha > Halyomorpha halys. The sequence continues at coordinate 379,901 of NW_027114494.1, read as the reverse complement.
ACTCAAATGATACAATTAATAATGTTACATAAAACATAAGTTTTTATTATGATGTTCTAACTCATATTTGATTTCATAATTATAATTTAAACGACTTATAAATGAATTATTGTTGATTAACCTGACCGTTTTACTAGTTATAATTATAGTATAATAATAATCAAATCCTATTTCTTCTAAATTGTGTGTCACTGATGTTTTTTTTGTTATTGTAGGGACTTAGCAGCTGAAGACTATACTCTATGCTTGGTAAGTAAGCTATGAATCAGTGAGTTAGGTTAAAGGTGAAGTGAGTAAAGCATAGGGACTACATAGTAGACACTACGGTATAGTTTTATCATTAATTTAAATATGGGTGATAATGAAAAGCTAATATTCCATAGTTGTAACTACCCTAATGGAAGTTCTGGCCGGAAAACTGTAGATATAGTTACCGTGTAGACCTTCCATGTCCAAACGGGTCTACTGTTTCCCCACAATCTGTATTCATTTTTTAATTCTCTTCCGCGTCTGTCGCTGGTAGGTACCTAAGCTCTCAAAGCCTAGATCGGCAAAACAACGTCAAAACATTTCCATGCCCTGTCTAGGAAATATTAATTTTCAAGAAGTTTTCATCAGTATGAGGCAGAAATTGTGATGGTAAAAAAGTCGATATTAGCTTTATCAAAATGCATCAACTCCTTGCACCCACCCAAAAATCTACCTTCACTGTATGCCTTTCTTCCCTTACATGCTTGACATTACCGATAATCGAATAACAACTGATAAAAGTGAAGTTTACCCCTTCTCATGCTTTAAAAAAATGAAGTTAATACAGGTATACATTAACCTATATTAACTACTCATGCACTACGTTATAAGAAATCATACAACTATTACCGGAATTCAAATGAATTCATAGTATGAATAGAGTGCATTCTTCCGCTACTAATGCCGAATAATACAAAATAGAAAATAAGTGGAGATAAGAAGAACCCTCTCCCTCTCTCCCAATTTTTAAAAAATAATTTAGAGTCCTAATTTTTTTAAACTGCGCCTTATTGGACATCTATAGCACAATAAAATCTGCCATCAATAATTTCAGCTTGATTGGATGATGTTTGTAGAGAATTTCACCACATTTTAAACAAGTGACTTTAATGTATCAGGATTTTATAGTTTTCAAGGTATAATTACTTTTTTTTTAGATTCTAGCAATTCTTTTTTTAAACCGCTTTGAGTGATTTTTTTTTAAACCTAGCCTTAATACATTTAAACACCAAAACGAAACCAATACTCATAATTTTAATAGCTATTGTAACTTTTTAGAGATAAATAAGTCAGTGAGTGACTGGTTAGAGACACAACTGAATTTCATGACGGGACATTAGATTTTGATTCTAGATGTACTTGAAAAATAATTTAATTTTCAAACTAAGCAGACTTTCTTTTCAAGAATAAAATATTTAAAAAATAGAGCTAGTATTAAATTAAGGCACTTAGTACTAAAAGTTTTTGATTTCATGCAAGGTGAGCTTGGCTAATTGGTGATTTGCAATATATTTGCCTAGAGCTTAGTCGCGACTCTAAAGTTTTATTAAACGACCGTGATTATATAGATGTATAAAAAATAAAAATTAACTTCCAGCATCACACTTTTTAAAAAAATATATATAATCATTAATAAATTTTTAATTGTTAAATAACTAATATTAAAAAAATATAATTTGAAAAAAAAGAAGTACCTGCCTGAGATACTATTTGAATTCAGTACCCAGCAATCGCTCTGTCTATTATACTGCAGTGGATATTAGTAAGCTATTCCTGATAACTTCTAGAGAAGAGTTGAGGTAAAGAAACTCCATTACTATTAATCAAAGGTAAAATGATAAAAGAGCGAGAAAAAATAAACAACACTTTTTTAAAAATAAACATGTTTACAATAAACAGGACTTCCAATTGTTTAAATTATAACTGCATAACCAAAATAAAACAACATTACTGTACAATAATGATTTAATAAATAAAAAAAAAGGTTATTATAAACTTCAATCTCTTTTACTAAAAATAAATGGATTTCTGGAGAAAAAAAAATGTTACGATCGTGTAAATATTTTATTTTTAGAAAAATGGATTTAATTTTCAGATTTATAATATTAATTTATTTAAGGGCTATACAGAACGAGTTGAAATCCTTTTTTTTTTTAAATACTTTTTATTTATTGATAGATATTACAATCTTCCACACAGTTGTGGGAAATAGGTAATAGTGATGAATGATCTCATACATACTAGAATAAAATAAAATAAATAAATGAATAAAGTAAATAATTAAAATAAATAAAAAAAAAACTCTCTTAAAATAGAAGTAGAGAAAATTGCGGTAAAGCCGCAAACACTCAACTTGAGTGGAGAATCTTACCATTGCCAGAACTCCAATTGTCCATTTTTATTTTAATAAGTCCCTTGGCCACTCCCGTTTCAACCTTCTAGGTGGGCTGTAGGGATGGGTGGAACTAGATAAGGTTTGAACCAAAGGATGGTTGAAAAGGTTTATATGGAACTTTAAGAATTTGGTTGATATTAGGTCAAGGACAAAAGGGATATGTAGGTCATGGTATAATGTTCTTTTGGAAACGTAATAGGGTGCATTAACTATGATTCTAAGGATTTTGGATTGAAAGGATTGGATACGTTTGATGTTCAACGGTTTAGCTGTTCCCCAAACTTAAGTCTGTAGGTCCAGATAGGTCGGAGAATAGTCTTATAAATTAGTAGTTTGTTTTCTAGTGAGAGATGAGAGGTCCGACTGAGCAGTCGGTATAGTTGGCTGAATCGTCTGTTGAGTTCTAGTCTTTTGAGTCTAGTATTGTCCAAAATGAATCCGAGGTATCGCACTGTGTCGGATCTGGGTAGAGGTATATTATTAAGAGTAACAGGTGGACAGAAGCTGCGGTGGAGAGTGAAAGTCACATAGGTGCATTTCGATTCATGGACTTTTATCCGCCATTGGTTGCACCATTGCTCAATCCGGGTGAGGTGTGTTTGGAGATTGGATGAGGCTGTTACAGGGTAGGGATGGGAGGATAGGATAGTTGTATCATCAGCAAATGTTGCCAGGAACGTGTCTGGAATGATGGGAATGTCAGCAGTAAAGAGGATGTAGAGTACAGGACCCAGGACACTGCCTTGGGGAACCCCTGCCTCGATGGGGTAGATATTTGAGTACTCAGAACCACTGCGAACTCGAAAGGAACGATCTGAGAGGTAGGAGCGGAGGATAAGGTATAAGGTTTGGGGTAATATGGATTTGAGCTTGAAAAGGAATGCCATACCCGGTCAAAAGCTTGCACTATGTCCAGAAAGGCACCCGAGCAGTATTGTTTCTTTTCAAGAGCTGAAGAGATATAGTCAATGACTCTGAGGCCTTGTTGAACTGTGGAGTGCCTAGGGCGGAATCCAAATTGAAGTGCGGGAAAACTCTGTGATTCAACGATGGATAGGATACGTTCAAGGAGGATTTTTTTCAAAAAATTTTGAGAGGATTGGATGTAGGCTGATTGGTCTATAGGAAGCAAGATTATTAGGAGGTTTTCCTGGTTTTGGAAAGAGAATTATAATGGAATGTTTCCAAAGGATAGAGAAGTGGGTTGTTCTTAGTATACAATTATAGAGATATGTAAGGAATATTATAGCTTTGGGAGGAAGTTGGCGAAGGATTTGAGGAGTCAGAAGATCATACCCTGGAGATTTACGAGGAGTCAGCATCCTTAGTTGATATTTGACCTCAGATAGGGTGCCTGCTCTAGGAGGTAAGGAAAGTGGGATTGGTAACGATAGGTATTCTTCAATTGTTTGGGTTAGGTCAGTATGAAGTTCAGGATGAGGAGTGAATGTATGAGAAAGGTGAATGGATAGTTCTTCGGCTTTATCTTTGTCGGATGATGCCCATGTGCTATCAATTCGTCGGAGGGGGTGGGAAATAGGTTTAGATTTTAGGATTCTTTTGGTCATGTTCAAGAGGGAATTGTCATGAGTAGAAAGGGAAGAGAGGTAGGAATTGAAGGACTCGGATCGAAGGTAGGACAATTCTCTCGTAACTAGTTTACAGTAATGGTTATATGTGCGACGATCATAAGGATGTCTTTCTTGTGCGTTGCCATAATGTTCTGTACTGGCGCTTGGTTTGAATGAGGTCTTTGAGATGTTGTGGTAGAGGATTTGTCTTGCGTTTACTGGAGACATTATAGGGTGAGGAGGCAGACAAGACAACAAGCTGGATAAGGTTTGTGAAGGAATGGACTGCGTCATCTAGGTTTTCAGGGGTTTTTAGGGAAACTTTAAGATCGATTTAGTCTGTTAAGATTCGGCGAAAGGAATTCCAGTTTACTAGGCCCCTTATGAATGAGGGTGGAGGTAGTACAGGAATTGGTGATATGGAGATAGTTAGGATTAGTGGACTATGATCTGAAGATAGGTTATCGAGGCGTGAAAGGGAAGTGTTTAGAGGGCCTAAGCCTTTGTGTTTAAAGAAATCCAGGACGTCAGGGTTACGGTTAGGATCGGTTGGCCAGTATGTAGGAGAACTGGGACAAAGAATGTTGCATCGAAGGGAATTGATTGCAGACAGGAGTGATCGTCCACGGGAATTGGTGGTTCTAGCTTCCCATTGTTGATTTTTTGCGTTGAGGTCTACACCTAGAAGTAAGTGTTGTCCGAGTGAATCAAGGAAGGAATCTAATTGTTGTTGGGAGGTGGGAATTCTCGGTGGGGAATAACCCGCTAGTATTGTTATGGGGAATAGAGAAGTTTGGATCGATACGGCTGTGGTTTGTAGGAATTTTTGTGCTTGTAGAAGGACTAAGTGATGTGAAAGGGATAGATGGATAATGACAGCAGTGCCACCATGCGCAGTTCCGTCAGGATGGTCCGTTCGATAAATTTGGTACTGAGGTATGTTCATTAATCGTCTGGTGGTAAGTCGAGTTTCAGTTATTAGAGCTACGTCGATATTTTTGTCGTGTAATAAGGCCGTTAGTTCGTTAACGTGATTTCGAACACCATTTGCATTCCAAAGGAGAATCGAAAGAGACTTAAATGGTGTCATTTAAGGGTTTCTTGGCGGAGGAATAAGATTAGAGACTAGATTTGTAAGTAAGGAGATGAGTGGAGTGATAAGGGATCTAAATTCAGATAGGAAAGAGGTGAGGAGGTTTGTGAGATCTGTCGCGTTAGGAGGAGGGGGGATATAAGGTATCTGATAATTAGGGTTTTGGGAAGTGGATGAGGTTTGAGGAACAGAGGGATGAGAATGTTGGGATTGAAGTTGAGGATAATGGGATGAAGGTTGCGATTGTGGCAGGGCCTGAGTTGCCTGTTCTGATTCTCCAGTCATTTGAGCGAAGGACACTTCTGGTTTGACAATTCTTGAAGGTCTCCTGGGTGGTCTGGTTGCACCTTCTTGCCTGGGACCTGCCTGTTTTCTGGATGCTAGATTTTTGTATGTCTCGCGCCCCTTGTATTTGGCCGCATGCCCTTCTTTATGGCATAGTGCACACACGGCAGGTGTTTGCCTAGGCCTACTGCATTCTACGGATTTGTGTTGTTGGCCACACTTGACGTACCTAGGTAAGTGATGGCAATAAAGTTTAGTATGGCCATACTCTTGTACAGTTGTGGCATTGCACTATTGTTCTTTTAGGGTAGGGTTTTTCAACTATTACTCTGGTGTAATACAAACGGTTCACATTATAAATTTCTTCAACTCCAGGTGTTTGTTCGAGGTCAACGAAGAACAAGGGCAATGATATTTTGTTTGATGCACTATGTGGATCTTTATTATCTTTTAGTACGTTAACTACTTGTCGTACTACGTATCCCATGGCCGTAAGTTCTTCTTTGATAATGTCCGGTTGTGTTGAGGGGTGTCTAATGATTATTCTGAACGCCTCCTCCTGACGTAGCTGATATGTGTGGTAGTCGGCTTTTGTTTCAGATAAATATTTTATTATTTTCCTGTATGTGGCTGCGGTATCTGGCATTAATTTCGTATCATTGATGCGACTTTGACAAACATATGTACCTGGGTTAACTACATTATTAATCTGTTGGCAAAAAATATGAAAATTTTTTATGTTTTTGATAAATATTGGCGGTGGCTTGGGTTCTCTGGGGGTCTGGTTCGCTTCCATGTTGTCTACTGGTAAATTTATTAATACATCGTATGGATTTGGCGTGAAAAATGGCGATTCCTCAGTTGGGCTTGGATTAGAAGGGCCAGGTTGGGAGTTCATTTCATCAATTCTTCTTTAATCTTTCTTTGATGACCTTCCAGGAGGTCTCTTCATTTGCCTGGATCTGATTAAGAATACTTCTTTTTACACAGCAGACTACCGCTGCTTTCAGTGCTTTTGCATCCTCACTGTCTAGTAGATCCTCCGACATC
>NW_027114494.1:363734-367800 GCF_000696795.3 Halyomorpha halys | reverse complement strand
ATCGGAGTGTAAAAAGGAAAGAGCGTGAGTGGATGACCAGTGTAAATAGCCTTAAGTTGTATATGTAAAAGTGTGTAAATAGCAACATGTTAGAATAAGTTTGGTAAAGAGTTATAAAAGTGTGTAAATAGCAAAGTGTTATATTAAGTTTGGTAAAAGTGTGTATATTTAGGTTTCATTTCTTTGTTGTAACATATAGCATAATATTTTTTTTTGTTTTTGTTTGTCTTGTCTTTGTTATTTTTCGAATCTGATGTGCAATGGCCACTTTGCTAAAGAGGTCAACCACTGTAATCCACTTGTAGCCCATCCAGGTGAAAGTGTCAATTTGCGGTTCCACTAACGGTGTCTTCGCAGTCGGTGTTTCCTTTTGTGTCACCTTGGGTGGGTGTTGGTCGTACTTAGTGCTGAGGTGCACACCTCACAGTTGCCGATTGTCTCCTAAATCTTTTTCCACATATTCCACCAGAAATATTACTGTCGCAGGGCTTGGTAGGTCTCATTCAAGCACCGGTGAGTGGTCTTCCCCTGGTGGCATTCCTAGGTGACCTCCCTCTGTTGATCTCCGTCCTGATCGATTTCCACCACATTAGGCAACGTACGAAGTTTGGATTTGTTCTAATCTCCAGAGGCGTTTTATCTATTATCAAACCACTCCATTCCCAACGTATAGATGGTATGTTTGCCTCGGCTTGGATGTATCTTTCAGCTCCAGGCAAATCTGATCATTCCTGACACCCGGTGCCGACTAAATAGTGCTGATAGAGTTCTTCCCATCTTTAGCGAAGTCCATCTTCATGGGTCCGGAAGTCCTTGTGTTCCAAATTATTTGGTGTGAGTTACCGTTCACTACCTCATCGAGTTCTTCCATCCCAGTTGGTCTTCCCGGTTGAGCTTTCGCTCTCGGTTGAAGGCTCATGGTCGTCCTCCGTCGTGCTCTGTGTTTCTTCTTCCCCTGGCGTCCATACACGCAAAAACTGTCTCACCTTTCCGTAGGTCTGTGGTTGTTCCTCCTCTATTGCATTGACGGTGATCGCTTGGGATAACCCTTTCCTGGTTTGTACTGTATTACGATATTATACTGGTTGAGCAGTTCCTGCCATCTGATGACCCTAGCCGAGGACTCTTTAAGCTTCCCAACCCACTGAAGCGGTCTGTGATCAGTATGTACCCGTGTATTTCCTCCCGAAAACATTAATTATTAAACTGTCCCAACAGTGTGGCTGCGTACTGTCCGTTATACTGCCCGTGCTTTCTCCTCTCCAGCAGCATGTAGAAAATGTCTTCCTCTGGTAGAAAATATCTGCCTCCTCCATAGGCCTTCTTTAATTTTTCCTTCACTACTGGCTATGTTGTTGCCTCGTCTGCCTGAATATGATTCAAAATACTTCGCTTGATCCGGCATATGAGCGCTGCCTTAAGGAAAATCGCGTCATTCTTGTCCAGCAACTCCTCTGCGACCTTGGCTGCCAACCTCTCCATGATGCAATCTCCACCTTTGATAAAGTGATTTAACTCACCGATTTCGCCAGAGAACCGCTCCAAGTCTGAGGTGGTTTTTCTAATATCCTGAGAGGTTAATGCTCTCACTTTCTTTTTAGCCAACATATTGGCTTTAGCAGCCGCGAGAATGGTCTCTGGTAGCGGGGGTAGCACCGGTACGGCCGCCGGGACTGCCGGAACAGCAGGAACCGGTTGCGCCAACGGTATCTGTAGATCTGGTGGCCTCGCTGCGGGCTGTGGTTGTGGTTGACCATCACCATTAACCATCTTGGTCTGTAAAAAAAAGTGATAATATAGGAGAAATAAAAGAAAAGAAAGACGGAGGAAGAAAGAGAAAAAAAAATCTTCAATCAGTGGACAGAGTTTCCGGGTCTCGGCACCATTGACGAGCACTTGGACTGAAAGACTTAATAAAAAGGAAAAAAGGGAACAGAATTGTAACGCATGTTTACTAGGAAGATACTGAGTCAGTGTTTATACTTAGTGTGGTAATGACGCATTTAGCGGATCGAGCTCCAAAGGATAAAGTACTTGTGTCTACAAGCGATAAGTTTTCACGTTCATTTATTCATTTTAATTCCACGACCTCATCTACAGCCATCAAGAGTGACTTAGAGGAATTGGGTCACAATGTTCGCCATATTTCTAATGTGGTACACCCCTCTATTTTTTATCGACTTAGAACCAGCTTCCAATAATGCAGACATTTTTAAAATTTCGAGGCTGGAACGAAGATTCTCTTGTGTACGTTTTGAGGAACCCCAACACAGGACTGAAATTGTCCAGTGCAGTAAGTGTCAGAATCTTGGCCACACAAAAGCCTACTGCCACCATCAAGGCAAATGTGTTGGCTCACATCCATCTGATACCTGTCAGAAGACTCGAGAGACTCCAGCTAAATTCGTACTCTGTGGTTTTAATTAAAGTTAAGTTCAATCAAAACAAAGTGGTTCTAAGAGAAGAACTTGCTGGTCCATCAACGTGCGACGTAGAACATCGTACCCCGGTCAACAATTGCTTGCAACAACCCATCAATGCCAGAAGACATCCTTTTATTAAATATGCAGAAGTAACTCGTGGAGTTCAGGCGCCTACCCATCCTTTCCCTCTGACATCCCACCCTCAGCCTCAGTCCTCTGTATCTCCCCCTCAAACTTCACTATATCAGTCCCCAAGCTCCTATCCACAGACTAAACCACCTACAAATGACTTTCCTTCCAAAAATGTGAAAATTCCTACACAGGTCAATCCTAAACTTCCTCCCCTATCCCAAACTTCCTCTTCGGTCCATCTTTTCCCCGAACCTCCCGTAACCGAGGATCCAATTCAACAAACCCAAAGAAGAGTTCAATCCCTAGCTAGACCAACCTACACTCACGTCCATGATCTTATGTTAATGAAAAATTTGAATTTAATTTCAGAAAATTGCTGATCACTGTGAAATAATAATTTATTCTATTGATAGTTTTAATGCTATTAGGTGTAAGTTGCAAATTAATTTATTAATAATAGAATTATTTATAAGATTCAGGTTTCTCATTTTTTTTTCATACTTTAACTGCTAGGTTTTAATCCTATGAAGAAACATGCAAAATCTATTTCTAGGAATAATTGATTATAAGATAACATGGAAAACAGTTTAATCTATGTTGTATTACAGAATTGAATGTCCTAAGTTCAATACTATTCCACATTAAAAATAAATATTAATATTGATATATTCTTTCAAAAATTATTTCCATTCAACACAACTTGAAACCGTACTTGACTTCAAAATTCCATTAAAAAACAAAAGAACAGATGGACTCTTGTTTAATTTAGGTATTCCCCGGAGTAAAAATTTAGGGGGTATTACCCAAATTAATTATTATACTGGTAAGCTGGTTTAAATTAAGGAATGACTGATAGTTTACTGGTAATGTTAAGCCACCTCAATTCGACATAGTCTCCTTGTTGGAAAGCTTAACTAAAAGAATAAATAAACACTGGCTCGGACAAAACATTTATTCGTAAATTAAATTAGATCAAATACATAAATTATAATGAAAACAAATAAAAACCTTCTAAATAATATAGAGCTCAATTAACAAACTAATAAAAAAAAATACTTCCTTTAAAAACAAATTACTATAAAAAAAAAAAATGCTAATTACAAAACTGATGAACTCCGATGGGTCGGGGTCCTGCAGTTCGTACCGAAAAGGTCGGAGACGAAGTTCTGTTCTTAACGTAGGTGGGCCCACATAGCAAACCGCTCCGAAGATCTCATCCAGAAAGGTCTGGTGACAAGTACAGCGACTGGGCGACTGTACATAGGCTACTCGACTGGGCGAGTGTATATGGCCGACGATGTCGACGGGGCTACTGAACTTGTAATATTGTTGTGGCTAATAATCCTACTAGCCGGTATTTCACTATACAAACATTACCAGTATAATTCGTTTTCTTTTAAACCAAAACACTATACAGTGATACAGAATTATCACAAAAAATACAAAGTAAACAATGTAATTATTTAATAATAATGATTGTAATTGAATATATTTATTGTCTATTTAAAATA
>NW_027114494.1:358166-360244 GCF_000696795.3 Halyomorpha halys | reverse complement strand
AATCCATGATGCTCCTTATTACGTCACAAATAAACTCATTCATAAAGACCTTAACATCCCATTCGTTGCAGATTTGACCCAAAACAGATATGCGTCTTTTTATTCCAAGCTCCTTATCGATCCTAACCTATTAATTCTTAATCTTTCATCCTTTACAATCACTGAAAATCCCCCGAGGCGTCTGAAAAGAAGATGGCCTCGGGACCTTCTAATTTAAATTAATGTTTGAAGTACCACCGATGGGTGGTTCCTTCCCAAGATTTTCCGGTGTATATGTAACATATTACATATTTACCTATTGTATTATTTTGTACAGTTGTAAATTACAATAAATAAATAATTTAAAAAAAATATATGTTTGTTTATATTTGTTATGTTTATGATATGGTTGTCGTGGTGTTGCTTTGCTTCATCGTTATTAAGAGTTTCTCTTATATTTTGATCCGGTATGACATATTATAAGTCTTTCTATGTCAGGTTATGTTATCATTTTATAATTGTTATTACTTTACTTCATATATTTTCTATATAGATATTTCGATATTTTAATTCCGATATAATATTGATATCGATATTGCTAACTGATATCGATATCGATATTTTTCTTTCGATATCCCATCCCTAGTCCCCGGTGCCAGACTCGATCAAAAGCCAGCTCTATATCGAAAAAGACTCCCGCGCAGTAAATTCCGCGCTCCAAAGAAGACGAGACAACGTCACCACATGATGACATTGCTGGATAGTGAAGTGGGATGCTTGGAATCCATCGTTTCAAGAGGAAAGTGAGTTATGCTGATGACCTTCCTCTGTTTTCTTCATCACATACTAACAGCAATATTAGCGTTTTTTTACTAGTAGCAATATTATTGAATAATCGGCTATATCTAGTAAGAAAAATCTAATTAATTTAGTAAGTACCAACTGAAAGCAATGTGGAACTATTCATATCTAGAGAGCTTCGAGGGATCAGAGTCAAGAGAGATAAATAAAATATTTACAAATCTAGCTCAGAATCATGACAGAGCGAGTATTTCTGTTTTGCGCAGGGACTGCCAAGGTTTTGTTTCCAGAAATTATTAAGCTAATCAATATACATAAATAAAAATAGAGCTGTTGTCCATAAATTATACCTGGCAGCTTTAAAAAGGTAACTCACAACTTTCGTGGTTAAGTGTAATAGTCTCCTATCGTGCACTATGGTGGTAGCTGTAGTGGTGTGGGATATACAGTGGTTGGCCTAGGACATTTCTATATTTCGAATCGTCAATCCAATTCCATATGTACGGAAACACGACCATCACACTAAAGTTATTTCAAAAGTCTAGAAAACGGTTTATCAAAGGAGATGGATCGATAAATCACAATAAAGTTTACTTCTAAATTGGGGTTAATAGAAAAAAGTTAATAAACTTTAATAAATTGTAGGGTTTTAATGAGATATTATCGAAAGAATCTAATATATCCTCACAGTAGAGGGAGAAAGAACTAAAAATATGGTTTACGCTAAAGTCTTGTAACTTCTTTTTAACAGTTACAATTTACAGTGTATGCAGCCATCCAACATCAAGTTCTATGTATATATATATATTTAAGTGAGTGATCCTTTTCTTTTTGACGTCAAATGCACTCAAATCCTACGCTGCTGAAACCCTGGGGTATACCTAGTGAATGAAATAAAAAATAAATTCCTCTGATTTTACAAAATAAATATACATTGCATTTATGCAGAAAAATTAAATAAAAAATCAACTGCACCAGGAACCCCCTTCTAAGCTTATCAACTAAAATTTAGTAAAAATAATTGTATCAAGCTATTAAGGGTCATACTCATCAATTACTATCGGACTTATATCCAAGATATATATATTTTTTCAAGCATCAACTTCAAATTCATGATTCGTCCCGATTCAGAAACATTAATAGTCTATATTAAGTTTTGTAAGATATGGTTAAGATGAGATCGCCGGCTGGTGCAGACAGGTCTGGCTTAAAAGCGCTTGTACAGGTTGAAAGGGAGGGTAGAGGAGTGTACGGGGAGGGGACAAGGAGTGTGCGGGGAAGGAGAAGAGTTTGCGGGG
>NW_027114494.1:356857-357876 GCF_000696795.3 Halyomorpha halys | reverse complement strand
AGGGGGGGGGCAGAAACCCAAACTAGGTCGGCATCGATTGAGCTCGAACTGGGCCTCGAAGCGGCAGTCGACCTCAAGCCGCCGCCCTGCCACTGTCTTCTTCTCTTCCTCTTCGAGATAACCTCTCTCTAAGTCTATCATCTATTCCCATTTAGTTTCGAATGCTCGCTTATAATACTCGATGTCACAAATGGCCTGCGCGCCTTCCAAAGTGAATATCATGATCTAGCATATATGGGACGTTGTGATATATCTTTTTTTGATATTTTATGAAACAGCTTACTATTTTTATCTCTCGCACACGAATCATGACCAATAATTGTTCTACTTGTAAATATTTCAATATAAGGTTTCTCAATACTGAGTTCCAGTTGACGGGTAGGATAGGATGATGATCTACATCCAGTATTGATTACAAGAATTACAGTGTCAGTTTCTGCTCTTAAAAGGGACGTGGAATAGCTATGATGGATATGATCAATTATTGCATTGCATGTGTTAATATTTGCAAACGTATGGAAGGTTTCAGACGCACCACATGTTTTGTAATCAGTAAGTCTGGTCACGTTGTCAGAATGTGTTATTTATACCAAAACATTATTTTCGGTTGGTAATAAAATTTTTAATTGTTGACCTATCAAAAGCATTAATTGTTGCATTGCTATGATAATCGAACAATAATTTAGTTATTGTTTCACCCTATAACTGATTTTCTGAGGGAATAAGTTTTCTATTTCAAACAGGAGAGGAAGAATTTTGTTTTACTCTCGATTTAAATTTTACTGTTTAAAACTGAGGTGGAAAGAGGGGGGGGGGACTGAATGGCGCAAACTGAGGTGCCAAAATGCGGCATACTGCGAAACCAGCAATGATGGTTCTTGAATACAGTGGCGCTCCAGGTTACATATATTTACTCGTTAAAGCTTTATTTATACACTACACACAGACAGACAGACACAGACACAGACAGACAGAGACAGAAACACAGACACAGACACACACACACACACACACAAAAA
>NW_027114494.1:353256-355581 GCF_000696795.3 Halyomorpha halys | reverse complement strand
TTTATCTAGATAAATGATATTGTTCTAGTTTCCTTCGTCATATTACTATAACAACTGACCTGAAACCTGCTTATTAAAAGTTTAACGTAGTTTAGTGGCCTTAAACATTTAAACCGGGTCATAATTAGTTTCTTAGTAACATTGCTGCTTAATAGTTTTATGGTCGAAAGTAGATTGTTTATGCTCGTTGCTACAATCTTTGTCAAACCATCGCTCATTAAAATGTAGTAACTACGGATAAAATCTTTTATAATTACATTTGTTAAATGTACTTTTAAGGCTATTTAAATTTGTTTAAAAAATGTATTCTAGCATCTAATTAAAAATCGACTTTATCGTAAAAGAATAAGTAGAAATTAGTTTGCATGTTTTAAGCAATCTATAGACTTTAATTTCTTTGTTCTTTTCAGATTCAAATAAGTAAGTAAACAATCAAGTAATTTCTGTCTATTTTTATACCTGTATTTTTCTGGTCTATGAGAAATTCCCACATATTTTATAAGGCGTCCACATGTCTCATGAAATTTCTTAAATATAATGAAAACTATGCCCACGCACCCGCGTACACAAGCACAAACACCCACACAAACAAATACACACCCGCGCGCGCGCGCGCGCGCACACACACACACACACAACGACGCTTGCACTTATCCAGAGAAGAAGAGCGAAAAATAACGATCGACCAGTGGCAGCAGCGTTGGGAGGCTGCAGATTCCGGGAGGTGGACTCACAGGTTGATACCCGATGTGGGCATACCACTTGGGCAAGTGGTATGGTCGTCAGCATGGTGAGGTGGATTATTACATGACCCAAATGTTTACCGGACATGGATGCTCAGAGCCTACCAGTACCGCTTCAAAGTGGATAACACCGCAGAATGCCCTGGATGCCAGACTGTCGAGAAAACCGCGGAGCACGTGTTTTTCACTTGCACTCGCTTTGAAGTAGAAAGAAGTGAATTGGAGAGAGAGTGTGGAGGACGCATCACTCCAGAAAACGTGGTGAGCTATATGCTCCTCTCGGACCAGCATTGGAATGCAGTGAAGAGATTTACCACAGTCGTTCTCAAGAGGCTGAGAGAGGAAGAGAGGGCTAGAAGACGTAACTAGCATGAAAACGTGCAAACCATGCGAAGAATGCGAGGCGGCACTCAGCCATTTCCCTCCATGAAGTAATGCCTAGCGGCGGTCCCGTGGAGAGGAATGAACAGGTGTAGGACGGTGGTTTTAGTGGGTAAAAATCCCACGGATCCCACAGGTACGGGCCCCACAGGTACGGGCCTATCCGTGTCTTTTAAAGATTTCCACCGACCCTCGTAAAAAAAAACAAAAAAAAAAAAAAAAAAACACACACACACAGGGAAGGCTCTGGAGAAGGTCATTGCAGATAGGCTACAAAAGTACACAGAACGAGTGGCAGGCCTCTCCAGGAATCAATTTGGCTTACGGAAAGCGGGATCCACAGTAGATGCTGTCACGTTGGAGGTGGAAAAGGCCAGGAAAGCTATAGCAGGGAAGAGATGGAGAAGAGGCGCAAAATGCTATTGTGCTATTGTCAGGATGGATGTAAGAAATGCCCTTAACACAGCAAGATGGAGCTGCATCCTGGATGCCCTACAGGTAATGAACGTACCTGAATACCTCAGGAGTATCATTCATGATTACTTCAAGGATAGGACCTTGATATGTTCGACAGAGGACGGCTCGAGAAGGTTTAAGGTGACTGGCGGTGTACCCCAGGGCTCGGTGCTGGGACCTCTGTTGTGGAATGCGATGTACGATGGAGTCCTTAGGCTTAGTCTACCAGAGGGTTCCGAAATAGTGGGGTTTGCTGATGATATCGCGGTGGTCGTCGAAGCAAAGTATAAAGAAGAACTTATTCTAAAGGCCAACCATTGTGTCGGTTCGGTTTGAGATTGGCTAGAATCTGTAGGGCTGGAACTAGCAGACAGTAAGACAGAGGCCCTTCTCGTCAGTAGCAGGAAAGTAAGGGAAGCCAGAACCTTGAGAGTGGGTAGGCAAGAGATCCAGTCCAAGCCTTCTTTGACTTACCTTGGGGTAAGAATCGGTGATAGACTCCGGTTCAGAGAGCATATCCAGCAGATGAGTGATAAAGCGGCTAGAGTAACCACCGCACTGTCACGTTTAATGCCCAACATAGGCGGACCCAGGAACAGCCGTAGGTTATTAATATCCTATGTGGTCCCATCCATTCTGCTCTACGCAGCTGCGATATGGAAGGATGCATTGGGCACTGAGGCCTACAGAAGACCTATGGTTACGGTAGGTGTGCGCTAAGAGTGATCAGCGCGTTTCGTACAGT
>NW_027114494.1:350398-351426 GCF_000696795.3 Halyomorpha halys | reverse complement strand
CTTCTTCTGTCACCGCTTTCATGAAGAAAGAAGAGACTTCCGACGTGTTTGCGGCTCAGACCCAACAGCAGATAATATTGTCAATATTATGCTGCACAGGTGATGCAGAAGTTAAGGAATGAGGAGAGAGATAGGCGAACCAGAAGATAGCCTAAAAAAATGAGGCGGCACTCAGCCAATCACCACCATGATGTAATGCCTAGTGGTGGTCCCGTGGAGGGTGAGAAACAGGTGTAGGGCGGTGGTTTTAGTGGGTAAGAATCCCCACACGGATAAGTACGGGCCTATCCGTGTCTTTTGAAGATTTCCACCGACCCTCGTAAAAAAACAAAAAAAAAAAAAAACACACACACAACGATACGAGGTTGGCTGTCTTCGGTAGGCCTACAACTTGCAGATCACAAGACCGAGGTTCTCCTAGTAACTAGCAGGAAGCAGACTGAGTCTATCACTGTTACGGTGTGTAGGCACGAAATTCGTTCCCAGTCTTGCTTAAAGTAACTAGGAGTCATGATCGATGCATGTCTCCGCTTTAATGTTCATGCGGAGTATATAAGCGCCAAATCTGCTAAAGTTGCATTTTTTTTGTCACGCCTCATGCCAAACGTCGGAGGTCCCAAAGAAAGTAGGCGAAGGCTTCTGGCTACTGTTGTCACCTCTATTATGTTATATGCAGCCCCTATATGGAAAGAAACGATGACTACCAAATCATACAGGAGGCAGATTGATTCAGTTTATGGCAGAGTTTGTTTAAGGACAGTTAGCGCTTTTCGAACTGTTTCCTACGAAGCGGTGTGCGTGATAGCCCGAATGCCATGCGAAGAATGCGAGGTGGCACTCAGCCATTTCCCTCCATGAAGTAATGCCTAGCGGCGGTCCCGTGGAGAGGAATGAACAGGTACACACACACACACACACACACACACACACCATTTTATCTAGATAAATGATATTGTTCTAGTTTCCTTCGTCATATTACTATAACAACTGACCTGAAACCTGCTTATTAAAAGTTTAACGTAGTTTAG
>NW_027114494.1:347004-349758 GCF_000696795.3 Halyomorpha halys | reverse complement strand
GGCACTCAGCCATTTCCCTCCATGAAGTAATGCCTAGCGGCGGTCCCGTGGAGAGGAATGAACAGGTGTAGGACGGTGGTTTTAGTGGGTAAAAATCCCACGGATCCCACAGGTACGGGCCCCACAGGTACGGGCCTATCCGTGTCTTTTAAAGATTTCCACCGACCCTTGTAAAATAAAAACAAAAAAAAAACACACACACATACTTTTTATTGATCTCTTCAATTCGTGCATGAGTAAAGGCTCAATTCCGAAACCTTGGAGGAGACAGCGCCTCGTACTTATTCCAAAGAGTAAGGGAAGACTGGAAGACCCGTCAACCTATCGTCCAATTTGCTTATTGGATACTAAGGGTAAGGCATTCGAGAAAATCCTTTCCCTCAGGCTAAAAGAGTTCACGGAGGGAGTTAATGGCCTCTCGCGGGCTCAATTCGGATTTTGTTAAGAGCGATCCACGATAGATTCTGTTGGATTGTTAGTCGAGATGGCCCGCACAGCAATTGCAGGAGCAAGGTGGAGGAGGGGTGCTAAGTGTTATGCAGCAATCATCACTCTAGACGTCAAGAATGCTTTTAACACTGCAAGATGGACCAGTATAATAGATGCCCTACGGTCTATGCCGGTACCACCCTATGTTATAAGAGTTCTTACAAACTACTTCAAAGATAGAGTTCTGTTTTACTTTTCAGACATTGGCCTAAAGAGAAACAAGGTGACTGGTGGTGTCCCTCAGGGCTCGGTATTAGGGCCTCTTCTGTGGAACATCATGTACGACGCAATCTTCAAACTGACAATGCCGGAGGGAGTCACAGTTTTGGGATTCGTAGATGACGTTGCAGTGGTAGTAGTGGTGAAGCGCTTGGAAGAAGTTACCCTCATCGCAAACCAGGCTGTTGCTACGGTCCGAGGTTGGCTGTCTTCGGTAGGCCTACAACTTGCGGATCACAAGACCGAGGTTCTCCCAATAACTAGCAGGAAGCAAACTGAGTCCATCACTGTCATGGTTGGTAGGCATGAAGTTCGTTCCCAGTCTTGCTTAAAATACCTAGGAGTCACGATTGATGTACGTATCCGCTTTAATGTTCACACGAAGTATATCAGCGCCAAATCTGCTAAAGTAAGCATCCCTTTTGTCACACCTTAAACTTTGGAGGTCCCAGAGAAAGTAGCCGAAGGCTCCTTGCTACTGTTGTTCCCTCCATTATGTTATATGCAGCCCCCATTTGGAAAGAAGCGATGGTTACCAAATCATGCAGGAGAAAATTGGTTTCAGTGTATCGCAGGGATTCTTTAAGGACGGTTAGTGCCTTTCGAACTGTTTCCTACGAAGCGGTGTGCGTGATAGTGCGTGATAATGCCGCCTGTGGAACTCCTTGTTGAAGAAAGAAGCAGGCACTATGGACGACGCTTATACGTTTCCAGAGAGGAAGAGCGAAAAATAACCATCGACCAGTGGCAGCAACGTTGGGACGCTGCAGATTTTGGGAGCTGGACTCGTTCATTAATACCCGATCTGGGTTTGTGGTATGGTCGCCGGAATGGTGAGGTGGATTTTTACGTAACCCAACTGTTGACAGGACATGGACACTTTAGAGCATACCAATACCGATTTATATTGGTCAACAGCGCGGAATGCCCTACATATAAGATTGTCGGGGAAACAACGGATTGCGTATTTTTCACTTGCATTCGCTTTACAGAAGGGAGAAGAGAGTTGGAGAGAGTGTAGAGAAAACATCACCCCAGAAAATTTTCTGGTATATGCTACGCTCAGACCAGCATTGGGACGCAGTAAAGAGATTCAGCACAGTCGAGGTTGAGAGGTGAAGAAAGATTCAGAAGATGTAATTAGCACTTAGTTAATATCATGCAAAGATGGGGCACTCAGCCATTTCCCTCCATGAAGTAATGCCTCATGGTGGTCCCGTGGAGAGGAATGAGAAGGTGTAGGGCGGTGATTATAGTGGCTAAAAATCTCACACACAGATGGGTACGGGCCTATCTGTGACTTTTGAAAATTTTCACCGACCCTCCTAAAAAAACAACAACACTTTTTTGACAACTTAGTGATGATTGTTTTGTAATAAGGAATTGCAAATTTTCACCGACCCTCCTAAAAACAAAACAAAAAAAAACAACACTTTTTTCACAAGTTACTGATGGTTGTTTTTGTTATAAGGAATTGCTTTATAAAAAAAATTAAAAAATTTCTTATGATTTGTCTTTTCAATTTTTTCATTAGCATTCACAATTTCTATATATTTTTTTCTGAATTAACGCTGATTTTCAAAGTACCTATCTTTTTTTTCCTATTTTCCTCAAAAATGTTTTTGAAGTATAAGCGATATAATGATCATTGTTTCCTGTATAGTTACAAACAATATAATAATATCAAAAATGTCTATTCAACACACCAAGTTGGTAAATATCTATTGTTAGGTAACAGTTTACGCAATAAGTAATTACGCTGCTTTATTGGTAAATATCAGCTTAGTTTTAAAGTTGAGTTGTAGCTATCAGTAAACTTCTACTATGCTTGAATTGTAGCCACTTACAGCTTGGCTCTACATGAGCGGCTGATTAAGGAGGCCAATGAAGTTTCTGTGGGAACTCGCGGATCTGAATACATTACATATTCCGAAAGCTCCCAGGTTCAAGATTGCTTGTCTGAGTTTGCAACCATTATTAAAAAAAAAAAATTGGAAACGATAAAAATTCTTCTTGAAAACAAGGATTACTCTCTCTCTCTCTCTC
>NW_027114494.1:337227-346954 GCF_000696795.3 Halyomorpha halys | reverse complement strand
ATTAATTTAGTTTATCGCAGAGTTTGTTTAAGGACAGTTAGCGCTTTTCGAACTGTTTCCTACGAAGCGGTGTGCGTGATAGCCCGAATGCCACCTGTGGAACTCCTTGTTTAAGAAAGAAGCAGGCACTATGTACGACGCTTGCACTTTTCCAGAGAAGAAAAGCGAAAAATAACTATCGACCAGTGGCAGCAGCGTTGGGAGGCTGCAGATTCCGGGAGGTGGACTCACAGGTTAATACCCGATGTGGGCAAGTAGTATGGTCGCCAGCATGGTGAGGTTGATTTTTACATAACCCAATTGATGACCGGTCATGGATGCTTCAGAGCCTACCAGTACCGCTTCAAACTGGACAACACCGCAGAATGCCCTGGATGCCAGACTGTCGAGAAAACCGCGGAGCACGTGTTTTTCACTTGCACTCGCTTTGCAGTAGAAAGAAGTGAATTGGAGAGAGAGTGTGGAGGACGCATCACTCCAGAAAACGTGGTGAGCTATATACTCCTCTCAGGCCAGAATTGGAACGCAGTGAAGAGATTCACCACAGTCGTTCTCAAGAGGTTGAGAGAGGAAGGGAGGGCTAGAAGACGTAACTAGCGTGGAAACGTGAAAACCGTGCGAAGAATGCGAGGCGGCACTCAGCCATTTCCCTCCATGAAGTAATGCCTAGCGGCGGTCCCGTGGAGAGGAATGAACAGGTGTAGGGCGGTGGTTTTAGTGGGTAAAAATCCCACACACGGATAGGTACGGGCCTATCCGTGTCTTTTGAAGATTTCCACCGACCCTCGTAAAAAAAAAAAACACATACTTATATACAAACATACCATATACACTAAGGAAGGCAAATAATTTGTTTCTGAAATGATTTTTCCTAAATCATACAAGGGTGAATGTCTCATTTTTTTTATTTTTTAAATCATATTTCTGCAATTATATTTTGTGATCTCAAAAATTTAAGTATCGATTCTAAGGTTTTGTCATTGTTTCTGAAGGCTGACGTCAGGTTTCAGTCCAAAACTTTTGAGTTGTGACGTAAAGTATGGGCATTCCTCAAAGATGTGGCCAATTGTCATATTATTACTACAGTGTTTATATTTTGGTTGCGTCACCTTCGTGATGAGGTAGGAATGAGTGAGTCTTGTGTGTCCTATTCTCAGTCTAGTGAGCACAACCTCCTCTCTACGACATTTGGGGCTGGAGATACTCCACGGTCCTACTTCCTTCTTTATAGTGTTCAGCTTACTCGCGGGACTCTCGTTCCACATAGACTGACACCCATCTGTAATTTCCCTTACAAGGGGTATGATCATCTCCGTTGGAGTTAGATCGACTTTGCCGCGTCCCGGTAGCGTGAGTGCTTTTCTTGCAGTGATTCCCACGTGGCTCGGAACCCACATATATTGTACTGATATGCCCAGATTTACTAGGGTGGTTAGATAGTAATGGATCTTAGAAATTTTGAGGTGTTTCGGATACATGTAATCTATGTCTTTTAGCTAGCTTAGTGAATCTGTTACTATTATGATGTTGTTTTGGGTCGAAGACAAACAGAACTATAATGCTGCTGCTATTGCATTTAGTTCAGCTGTGAATATGTCACATAGCTTGTGTAGTTTAATTTTATGCGTTGAATTGTTGGTAACAAAAGATGATGCTGTTGACTGTTCTGACTTAGATCCGTCTGTGAGCTTAGTACAGTTCGTTTTAGTGTACAGACATGATGTTGCCACGTCAGTCTTTTGTCAAATGTTAAACCTAAAACTTGAAGAAGTTTGTCGGGGAGTGCGGTCAGCAAAGAACAACATAAATAAACAAACCCATATTTATTTATTTTATGCCGACGTTTCGACCTGAGTTTCAGGTCTTCATCAGGGGTTGTGGCGTGTAAAGGGGAAGATGGTAACTGGTAGAATTTACCATTTACTAGGGTGGTTAGATGGTTAAAGGGGAAGATGGTAACTGTGTTACCATCTTCCCTTTTACACGCCACAACCCCTGATGAAGACCTGAAACTCAGGTCGAAACGTCGGCATAAAATAAATAAATATGGTTTTGTTTATTTATGTTGTTCTTTGCTGACCGCACCCCCCCGACAAACTTCTTCAAGCATTAATCTACGGTCAACTATCTACACCTCGTTAAACCTAAAAATCTATGGTAATCTGCGTATGGTATTTGGGAGATAAC
Source organism: Halyomorpha halys (assembly GCF_000696795.3). Taxonomy (NCBI): domain Eukaryota; kingdom Metazoa; phylum Arthropoda; class Insecta; order Hemiptera; family Pentatomidae; genus Halyomorpha; species Halyomorpha halys. Next base: position 344,767 of record NW_027114494.1, on the reverse strand, counting down.
TAGAAATAGATCGGGTGACAGAGGTGTGTTTCGTTTTCTACTGAAATGGAGGCATTTTGTTTTTTCGACGGTGAATTGAATGACGGTAGTGTATGATCAATGTTTGATCCTGTTTATTGCTTTCTTTAATTTAAGTTGGATATAATGAATACTTCCAGGTCGACAAAAAATTGCCAGATCGTCGGCAAACAAAAGAGGTATAACTAAATTCAGTCCTAATTTATTTATGGCCAAAAAAAAGAGTTGGACAGAAATTGTTTGATAAACTGGAACATTTGTTCTCTGATTCCTATAGAGGACAACTTTCGTATTATGATGGCATGGTTAATGTTGTTAAATGCCTTTAGCATGTCAAAGAAGACAGCTATCATCTGTTGTCCGTTAATAAACGCATATTGAAATCCTGATTGGAATGGTTGTATTAGGCAATTTTTTATGTAATCCATATCAATCTTTTATTGACCATTCTCTCTATTATTTTGCATACACAGCTTGTAATAAAAATTGGGCGATAGCTGAATGGGATGAGCTTATCTTTTCCGGCTTTTAGAATCTGGGTGTCTATTGAATCGCGCCAGATATTTGGTAATTTTACGGTTGACTGTAATAGTCAAGTAACCATTTTTTGGTGTCATTTGGAAGTCTTTTAATCATATCGTAATGTATATTGTCAGGACCAGGAGAGGAACCCTTTACAGTGTTCAGTATGTAATTGAATTCCCACATTGTAAACTGTAGGTTGTAGTACGAGGTTGTGTTGTCTATATTATTTTGGAATTGTTTGTTCTGGAGTGCTATTTCGGTGGGAGTTAAATAATTCAGAAAGGTAGTCTGCAAATACAGTTGAAACAATTAATTTGTCGTCAGAAAGCCGTCCGTTGACTTGTAAGGTCCAGCGGAGATAGAACGGTTTGGACGAGAGTTTACGAATTTTGTTCCAAACAAAATTGTTTTTTACTAAATAATTCAACAACACTATCCAAATTGTTTTTTTTTTTTTTTGGTGGGTGGGGAGGTTTATTTTGAGTTAAAAATCCTGTTCATAAACTAGTTGGGGAAGTTATTGTATTACAAGGCCTATAGTCAGCCTGAACCATAACTCCTCATCTAAACAATTATAGGTATTGTATATAAGAGGATTTGCGAGAAGTAATGAATCAGTATTATTTCAGCAAGTGAGTCTGTGCTCTGTCCTTTTTTTTCATTTAAAAATTTTTGCGTTAGCTTACCTTGAGTTAAATATAGACATAAAATAAATTATTAACACTACCCGAAATGAAATCCAAGTGACGCATCTGAGTAATTAACTTATAGAATTAAATAATTACCTTGAGGATTAACAAGAAGTAAACGTGCAGTATAGCAACACTTGCAAACTTTCCCTAGGCAGCTCACTTCACATTGCGTAAATAGTTTCAGAGATCTCGCTATAGTGTCTTCGAGCGAAAACCCTAGAACTGAATAAATAAAAGGATGAATCTTTCAATTATCTTATAAGCACTTGTTTTTTCAATTCCTTAAATCGTTTAAAAAATACATAGAAGTAAGTTGAGTAATATATGTGTGTGTGTGTGTGTGTGTGTATGTGAATTATAATCATAACTTAAGGCTAAATGTACCGCTTCCTGGGTCGCAACAGAATTTACTTTTCTATTTACTCCTGAACGGATGGTCCGATTTCGGATCTGTAAAGTGCATTTTGTGTTTTTCAAAAATAGAAGTTAAAAAAGCACCAATCTAATAATAAGGAAAATACGATGCAAAAATATGAGTTAACGGTAAATTTTTAAAAATGTGGCCTTATAGCCACTTGTAGAACCGTTCACTGAAACCAATGAGACATTCCGTGAAATTATGGCATTTATACAGCGATCGTAAAGAGAAAAATACGTTTTTGTTTACAAATGGAAGGAAACCGTTTGAGGTGGACCGGCTGGAACGATACAGCAACTCAAGGCTGCTAAAACTAACTTTCTCATAGCAATACCTAAATTTGAGAATAGTCACAGTAAATTTGTATTGGTATTCTGCTATTATTTATTTCTACATTAATATTGAAAATACTTTGCATTATTTTTTTTCTCTTAGGTTCTATCTAATTAGTATTGATAATTACTATTAATATTTCCTGAATCGTGAGATTTTAGGATATTGTTTTCTTTTAATTTTTTATTGGATGTTATAATTTTTTTATAATTATCCACAGCTATTGTTTGATTCGTACTTTCAAAAAATAAGTTTATAGAAGGATACACAAGTAATTCTTTAAATTGATTATAATTAGAAACGTTTCAGAATAAATTTTAGAAGTACAAATATTTTTCCAACTAAGTTAATTGGGACTGTTCAATTGGGAGAAATAATGAAAAGAAAGGGAAGCAACAATGAAACACTTATTTTGTGATAACAACCCTTGTTTGTCTATTAGAATTTCACTTCCGAGTCTTTTTCTGTTATTTGGTAAACACTTACAGGAAACCCTGTACATATAAATCTAATCTGAATATTCAAACCACAAAATATATTTTGCATTCCAACTTTTATTAACCTACGCAACGAGTTTCAGATCTACGAAATGATCTCTGATTTTTCAAAATGCAATCTGGCTACAAAATAATCAATGTGGCAATAGGAAAAATAAAAAATAATTATTATTTAAATTTTTTACATATTAATTTTTCATTTTAATATATTTATCCATTTTTTATTTTTATTTGTTGTATTTCAATATAGTAAGCTTTTTTTGCATTTCGCTCTTGACTACTCCTAAGTTATGTATACATATAACTTAAGTATCGATGGAGCCTATATAATATAATATATATAACGCGCCATGAAGCCACTTTATGCCTCCTCTACTCTTGAGGTGCCGTGGTGCGTTGAGAAGGCATGTTACGTCAAGGTCCTTCATTTATGTTTGAAACATAGCATTGTTGAATTCTCCGCCTAAATCTGATGAGATGCGCCCCGGAGCTCCGTAGAATTGAAACCACAATCGGAAAGCTACCAACACTGCTTCCGAAAACTTGTCCAGCACCTGATACGCCATTGCTGCTTTAATGAAGAGATCAAATATGGTTATCCATTTATATCCTCTGCTAGTGAAAGTGTCAACCTGTGGATCATTGAGCGGTGCATCTGTGGTAGGTATCTCCTTTGGTCAAGACAAGAGGAGGACTTGCAGAAAAAGCGAAAAAACTGGTAGAATCGAGGAGAGTTTTGAGGAGTGTACTCACAGAGGGGCGTCCACACGTTGGAGAACCACCATGTGAAAGGAGTACGGCGGTTTGCCTATTATACCAGCGAAGAGAGGAGTAAGCTGTCTGATTGACCCTGGGAAACACATTCGTCTGCCGAGAGGCCCTAGAGAGATGAGTGGTGGAAAGAGGGAACTACAAGTCAGAGTATGTAACTGTCAGTTGATCACTATGGCTAGGCCTTGTAGCATTAAAGGGAAAACAGAAATGGAATTGGTTAACTGAGGGGCTAAGGGAGGAAAGGTAACAGTCCATGTAATGAGGAAAATGTCACAAACAACCAGATAATCATTGATTATCACTGATAATCATTGACTACGAGATATTTTGGAAAAGGTGGTAGCGAAAATAAAAAAATAGTGGGGTTCAGTGGAATATTAGAATTGGAGTGAAGAGGTACAGCTGTCAGAAGCTCGTGTATGACTATAAGCGAGAATGGGCGTGATTAACTAGAGGGAGAGAGCTAGAGGAAAAATGGTACACGAAATCACATTGAAGCAGGATAGGGTGAAGCACGTGAAGAAGAGGTGATATCCTCAGGCACTTCGTAAACACATTACACCAATGACACCACTCCGCCATACAACAGTCCATTGTTAGCAGTACGCAAAAAGAGTGCCTCGGACGAATTCCAGAGAATCAGGGAGTTCGACCTTAATCATTCCTGGTGTGTTAAGGTGCCATCGATATCCTTCATTTCCTTTTGGATCAAGGAGTTGTCGAATTCTCTTCCCCCATCCAACGAGATGTGGCCATTCCAAAACTACCTCCGAAAACCTGTCTCGCACCAGGTGCACCATTGCCGCAAGAGGTCAATCATGGTCACCCATGTTCTTTCTCTCTTGGCGTCCATTCTCGCAGCCTCATTGCCTTTTTCTTGTTCCACGGTGATCAAGACAACCCACCACTTTTTTTACCTGGTTTATATAGTGTATCCATGTTATATTTGGCTAGTAACACCTTCCAACCAGTAATTCTGGCTGACGCTTCCTTCAGTTTTTCCACCTACTAGAGCGGTTTGTGGTCAGTATGTAACTTGAACCTTCTACTGAACACATATGGTCAAAAGTGATCGACAGCCCACACTATTCCAAAGAATACCTGCTCCATTGTGCTATATCTAATTTCCGTCTTCATAAGGCACCTGCCGGCGTATGCCACTGGGCACTCTCCCCTTTCCTCCTCCTGAGACAACATCGCTTCTAGCGCATACTCACTGGCATCTATTGTTATTGTGGATCGCCGAGTGAAATCTGGAAAAGCAAGTACCGGCTCTTGCAGCAACCTCTCCATGCAGTGTCTGATATTCTACCTGAGATCTTGTGCCATTGCCGTCCTAATTTCCACTCCAGGGCATTGGCATGTGCTTGTGGCATTGTGATTTATGGTAGAAGTGAAAACTGATTTTTAACTGGCGGAACTGCTACCGATGAGTTTTCTGAGAAAGATTAAGAATTGGGTCCCTGAATATACCGTTGTTCACCAAAGAAATTTGCACTAACGCCTATGATATTGCAGGTATAGAAAGCAGAAGTTATGCTGTACCACTCTTCTACTTTTTCCCTTGCGAATCCTGTTCTTGACTTATGCAAGGCCAATACATTACCGGCCGTTTTATCCTCTACCGGCAAAGTACCACGGCAGTCCGTCGACGCAACCGCATTCCAAAAAGAATTTCGAATAGGGCAAACCCCGTGACAGTGTGTATGGAGTGGTTGTATGCTGCGTCTGCCCGTTCCATGGCGTCATCAGGTTCCAGTCCCCTTTCTAGCTGGTACGCTCGCCACGCAGAGTGCATTGGAGTCGCTCTATCCCTCGGTGGCTTTTTGGATGTTGAGGTGCCAAACCACTTCCAAAATTCTTATTGGAGATGCTTGTATTGTCAAATTCTCTCCCACTGTCGGAAGAAATTCTGTCGGGCACACTATATAATTGGAACCATGCCAGAAGAACTCGTAAAACCGCCTCCGCTGATCTGCCCTGTACATGCCATAGTCACCTTACTGAATACATCGATGACTATGACTCACATATAGCCTTTCTAGGTGAAATAGTTCACCTGTAAGTCGCTTAGCAGTATGTTCACGGTAGAGGTCTCTTCTTGAGCTACACGGGGTTGGGGCCGATCATACTTCGTACTGAGACACACCTCCCATTTCCCAAGAATCTGCTGGATTCTGCGTTTTCTGCCCCACCTGAAATATTTGCGCCGCAATACTTGTAAAGTCTCGTTCAGTTCATGATGATTAGTTTTTCCTTAGTGATACGCCTTTTGGTGTTCTGGATCTCGCAGGGGGCCTACCATCAACGTGCATCGGATAAACGATCAATCTATGCCAATTTTTTCCATTCTCCATAGCAGTTAGTTCTTTTCCTATACTGTCGCGTTTCCAACATACGAATGGATAATCTTACCGGCGTCGGATGTTTCTTCTAGTTCTCTACAGATTTGAACCTCTTTGACATCCGTTTGTGACCTGATAGTCGAAATTATACTGCTGCCGTACCTGCTATGTTCCATCTTCAGCAACCCCGTGTTTTTTTTTCTTCCAAATAATCTGGTACCTCTTGTTGTTGATAATCTCCTCAAGCTCCTCCATTTTCGTCGGTCTTTCGTCGTTTGAACTTTCTTCTGCGGACGTCTCCTCCCCATTTTGGTTTTCTGGTGAGGCTAATTGCTGCCTTTCTTCCAGAGTCCACTCCCTCAAAAAACTACCATCTAATTCAAGACGTTTTCCCGTGATCATACTCTACTACGTTTACCATTTTGCTCGTGAGAGCCAATCTGCTACTACGTTTTCCTTGCCAGGTTTGTACTTGATGTCCATGTTGTACTGAATCAACAGTTCTTTCTACCTTGTAATTATCACTGACGATTCCTTTAGCTTCCCCACCCATTGGAGGGGCCTGTGGTCCGTCTGGATCCTAAATCTTCTCCCGAACAAGTAGGATTGTAGGATTGGGAATGCTCTATTGACCATATTATGGTCGATAATATGATATATAATTATTATCAATAATAATATATAACCCAGTCGTTCTCATTCAAAGACGCTGTAACGTGTTTCTGCCTCTGTTACACCTTACCTCACTTTCTTATGACAGCACTGCCCCCAGTCACTAGCGTTTGTTGTGAGCGTGAACTGCTGTTGTAAGTGAGGAAACGCTAGTACTGGTTCCTCCTGCTACTGATCTATACATTTTCTTATATTGTCTTCAATGGCCCGATCTTACCCCCTCCTGAGATATGGTGTGTCCTAGAAAATGTATTTGTTTTTGTCCCAACAATGACTTCTCTCGAGATAGTTTTAGTCCGCATTCTCGCATCCTCTGAAAAACGCTCTTTAAGTGTTTTATATGGTTTATAACCAATTTACTAAACACCAGGTCATACAGGTAAATCTGGCGTTCTGATTCGTCTATACCATTCAAAAATTCGTCTGTTACCCTTTGAAATGTAATGTTCGCGTTCTTCAGATCAAACAGCTAAATTCTTAGTGCCCTCGTTCGAAAGTAAAAGCCATTTTGTGTTGGTCCTCTGGGTGCATACGAATCTGGTGATACCCTGCTTTCAAGTCTAAGGTGCTAAAGATTTTAGCCCCTCCTAGTCTGTCAAGGATATCCTCAAACCTCGGTATCCAATACTTATCAACGACGGTATTATCATTGACCTTACGTTAATCAATGACCACCCTATATATCTCCCGTTCTCACCTGGTGTAGGCTTCTTCCACACCGCCCACTATGAACAATTATTGGGTTACATTCTGTCTACAATGAATCCTTGTCATCTAAAGTTTTCGATTTCGTCTCTTATATTCTTCCGGAGTGCCTGTGGGTATCTTCGTTCCCTAACATATGTCACTCTTTCCTGCTTTAGTGGAATCTCATGAACCGTCCTTTCTTTTGAACTCTCAATACCTCTCCTTCATTAAAGAAAATAACGTCAAATCCGTTGTAATGGCGTCCAATTCTCCACCTGCGTTACTGCCCCCACTCGCGCCTTTCCTTCTGCTATTGTTTGTTGGCATCTCCACTTCTTTCGTCCGATTTTAATATTCCATTTCCCATTACTATTCTTTTATTATTTTAGCCCCCACTCTTATTTTAGCAGCCACTTCTTTAAAAGATCACAACCAATAATCACCTGATAATCCCTAAGCATCCTACTCACTACATGAATTGTTGAAATGCCCCCTTTAGCCCCTCACTTACCCAGTCCTATCCTCTATACTGCATGATCCACCCAGAGTGATTAATTTACATTTGCAAACCTTTACTTG
>NW_027114494.1:319810-337097 GCF_000696795.3 Halyomorpha halys | reverse complement strand
GCCGACTCACTTGACGATCCGCTCAGTCTCTGCCGAAGGCTTTTTCTCTGAACTTGTTGGGCATTGACCTCCAATGGTTCGCCTTCTTCGAAGAAGGAATATGGTTCTTCGATACATGTAAGTAATTCTTCCTGAATTATTAAATCCCAGATTAATGAGGTCGTTAGACATTAGTGAACCCGACAGAACTAAATTTTAGTGTGTTTCATATGTTATTGTAATGTTCACTACTTTTATTAAATTTACTTATTTTTTTTGAACTTGTTGATCTCTCCTTTTAGCGTCTATTTTTCAATAGACACACAGCACAAAGTATTATCATTATTTTCTAATTACTTCATTGTCTTACTAACTTTGTATTTTGTTTCTTTATACTTCTTTTTTTGACGTACATATTACATTAGTTTAATATTTTCTTTCCATTTTTAAATTATTATAATTAAATTAATTTATTCATATTTCAAAGTTTCTTTGCATTATATAACTTTATATCTTTATTTTATTAATTATGTTATTTTACTCACATATTTAATTACTTATATATACCTTTTATTTCCCACTTTTTTCATTACATTATTTTTATCTATATTCATTCTGTACAATTATTTATTTTATTCATTCTATATATCCTTTATTCACTGGTTGTTATCTTGTTTTTTTCTTAGCCCTGATGAAGGCTATAAATTCTGGCCGAAACGTTGGCACGTTTAAATAAGTTTTTTAACTTATTTGTGTTATTATCTGACCGCACCTCCAACAATTTTCTTCTCATAAATATTATCCACGGTCTACTATCTTCTCATCTATCAATGAACAATTTTTCCATACAATACTTTATATTTCTAATTTTCGTTTTTTTATTTCTCTAGACATGAGAAAAATAAACTAAAACAATATAGTGATTACAATGATAAATTTAGCATTGAAATATTTTGACAAGGAAATCAAAATTTACCTAAAGAAAAAAATTTAAAAACATTTTTATTAAAATTATTTTAATTTTAAAAATGTTGTATTCTCATTTCGGAATTCCACTTTAGTATTAGTGATAAAATAAAAAAATGCGTGGAAATACATAGATCAAGACAAACTTTGCGCTCTCGTAGCATCCAGAGAAGTGTGGGTAAGCTGTCACTTCCTCTGGCCTAGCAATTACAAATCTCGCGGCTTTAATCCTAAATCGTATTTTTCTCTTTACGATCATCCTATGCTACCAAAAATGAATCTGTTTGCGCAGACTTGTTTTATTTGCTTGTGGTCAAGTGCCTATAAGCTCACTTTTTTTTATTTACAAATAATAACAAAGATAAATTTTTTAAATCCCAAAATAATTACAACAAAAATTAATGAAACAATTTCAGTAACTTCTATGGGGCTCTAGATGGTAAATCCGTTTACAGGTGGGAAATTTATTATTCCGTATTCAAATGAGAAGAAAAGTAAATTTGTCCCGAAAGTGCTGCCATCTCTTGAAAAAAAACTTTTAGCCTTAAATAACTGTGACGCTGCTATTCTGGAGTAACCCTAGCTGTGCCCCTAGCGGTGCCCAGATGAACTAATGGGAGGAGGTTACATAAAATATTTTGTTTTTGTTTTCAATTGATGAGTTTTGGTATATGTTAGTAACTTCGTTTAGATTGTTTCAATTAAGTGTAATAGTTTATTATTTTATTGATTAAAAACTGTAGAAAGGTACTTTTATTCTATGCTATTGTTTTAGGTAAATAGAATAGTGATGTATTTGATGTAAGTACTTCTGTCATAGCTCTGCAACCTTTTATTTATAATAAACTATTGTTTTAGCAATCGTCTACTGTCTACTTTCTTCAGAATTAGATTAGACAGAATTAGATCAGAATTAGACAAATAGAATAAAGTCTTCTCAACTATGGCTACAAGTAAGAAACTATGTGTCCATATTGCCAAAAAAGAAGAAAGAAAGTTCGAGTTATCTACTTTGTCCATGGATAAGATTGTATGGTTCGGCTTACCAGACCAATTGAAGAATTTGGACTTACACAAAGAATTATTAACAATCAAAACAATTGTAAGTAGTAAAAATTCTATTACTAAAGTGGGAGGTTACAGAAAAGTTGCTGCGCCTTTTAAACCAAAATTGCTGCAGAAATATTTAGATGAAGATGATAATTTTAGAATTGGTGATCATTATTTAGAAGAATACAATGTACATGAAGCAAATGCCATCAATATTGATTTAGAAGAAACAAAAAGGGCCAATGAAGTTTTTTTTGATTAAACGGATTAAGGAATTAGAGGATCGCATTTCAACAACATATGCAGTAATTTTAAGTAAAATAAAAAAAAAATTGTTAAGCAAGTTTAATGGAAAACAAGAAGCTGAAAATTGGATTATATCTTTTAAAAAAGAATGTTTGAAGCTTAAAATACTCGATTGTTCCACCAGGGTTGAAGCCTTAAAATTGTTTATAGATGGTAATGTGAAGGAATGGTACAGTTAAAATTTAATTAAGTTACCGTTGATTGGAAAGTCTTGAAAAGATCATTTTTATTGATTTATAAAATAAAAAGGTGGACTGCAATCCGCACAGAATTCAGTTACAAGTATATGTTTGGTCCGTTTGATTTTGTACTCAAGAAAGAACACTTACTTTTGGAAGCCGACAAATATATGTCTGAGATGTCTAGAATATATCAGATAGTGTGTAGTTTACCATTAGATGCTCGAAATAGGCTTAATAGAGATAAGATTATGACTGTAGATGATCTTTTGAGAGAAATAAAAAATGTCAGTGAATCTTATGTGATAAAAATAAGATCCGAAGGAAAGCAACATGCAGTGGTAAAAAATACTGATAGAGTGAAGGAAAAATCAGAAAAAATATCTGGTTTGGATAAAAGACCATGCACCATATGCCAGTGACTTGGTTTTAAGAACCGTTTTCATCCAACTTCAGTGTGCCGAAATGCACTGATACAACATAAAAACGCAGTAATTTTACAGAAATGGGTGACGTCCCTGAGACTATTTTTTTAGGAATAGACATGGATAATGAAATCAGCTCAAAAAACTAAACACCCCGGAAAATCTCACACCGTGTACATTAATCAGGATTAATGTAGTAGTAGATAGAAATACTGTAGTGACTGCTGTTTATGATAATGATTCCACAAGTTCATTGGTTAATGAAAAACGTGTTTGTTTATTGAAATCAAAATTGCATTCCGATGGAAGTATTTTGAAAACTATAAGCGGTGTGAAATTTTGCAAGAGCCGGCTAGTCCGCGATTAAAAATAGGAGAAGTAGAGGATACACTGAATCTATTTGTTGTTAAAAACAGTGATTTTAATTATGATTTATTGCTTGGATTAGATGCTATAGAGAAGTTTAAACTTATTCAAGATTAAAATTTACGAATTAGACAGAAAACAAAGGATTGAAGACTATTGAAAAATGTCCATTAAAAATTAAAACTAGAGAGGATATGAAGGTGAAGACGTTCAACAATGATAAGGATTTCTCAAAAATAAATTTAGAGTATTTGAATGAGAAAAAAAAAAGGAGACATTATGAAAATGTTGAGTGAAAATGATAGATGTTTTGCCACTGATAAGTTTGATGTGAGTATAGTTGGCGTTGATGAATCGCACATTAAACTAAAGGAGGACAGATATATTTTACGGAAACCATATAGATGTTCATATTCAGATCAAGAGGAGATAGGCTCACAAATTTCCAAATTATAAGAGAATGGTTTCATTGAAGATTCTATGTCTCCTTTTGCTTCACCTATTACCTTACCATTCAAAAAACAGGATGGAAAAAGAACAAGGCAATGTGTCGTTTTTCTAGAACTAAACAAGTTAGTTGTTCCTGAACCCCAACCATTTCCGAGAATCGACGATCTTGTAGTGAATGTTGGTGACTGCTGTTGGTTTACTGTATTGGATATCAACTCGGCTTTTTGGTCTATACCTCTTCGAATGAATACAGGAAAAAGACGGCATTCATAACTCAAAAAGGTCACTGGTAATGAAAAGTCCTGCCATTTGGTTTTAAAAACTCTCCAGTTATCTTTCAACGAATTTGGGCAGGTATTTTGCGTAAACATAATTTGAATAGATTTTGCGTAAATTATAGTGATGACATTTTAATTTTCTCAAAATCTTTTGAAGAACAGTATTCTGAGGGGAATACTGAAGGTACAGCTCAACTATTATCTAGACCGATCAGGTTCGTTACCCAGGGTCCGTGGGTTCATGGAATGTGCCCACGAGCTGGTGGGCGCAAGAGAGCGCAATGAAGCCCGCTTCGGGAAACCGGAAGCGGATTGGACAGAAGTCAGACCACCAAGGATACGACAACGCAGCCCGACCAGGCGGATTAACCCTAACGGGAATTTTTAAAAAAGGCTGAGTAAGGGACCAGACGACTGGAGGCGAAAATCGGAGAAGCGCTGTTACGAGTTCAACTGCACAGGTCACATTGCAGTGCAATGTAAACTCACGAGGTCCTATGAGTGCGGCAGACAAGGACACGTCGCGAGAGTTTCCGAGGCGCAATCGGAGAGTTTCCCACTAACCAGAAAGGAACTACAGCAAGGACTGGAGCGGGAGACGAACCGGAGAGAGAAGTAGAAGGCACTTCACCGGCGATGAATCTTCTGGAGACGAGAGCATCCGGTCTGGGTACAGTTGTCCGACTGCAACCAGGCATGAGCGGGGAGAATCCTTGGAGGGGAGGGCCATCGGGAGCGGAACTTTTGGGGGGGGCGCGCTCAGATTGAGGACGCGATAGCGGGCGGGGCACCCAACCGGGGGGTGTAATAACTATTAACAGCACGAGTACGGGAAAAGGGACAAGGTTGCCCGTGGTGAGGTTGGCTGAGACTGGTATCAGTTTTTTCACTGATACTGAGAGCACGAATTCGGACTTAGTAGGAGAGCGGCAGAAAAACTAGGACTTTGAGGGGACGGAAGAAATACGGGTGCTCGATATCGACGGTTAATGGCAAGTGTCGAACGCTGGGGGAGACTATTCTCGATCTTAAGGAACTTACTGGATACGAGTCCCAAAGCGTGATTCACATCATTACTGAGTTGATGCCGGGATACGACTTGATCGTTGGATGTGACGTTTTGAAGCGTGTAGGACTTGCGATGAAAGTACGACGAGAAGATTGGAGTTACAGACTAGGGAAACTACACTACGCTATCACGGCGGAAGAGAGTAAGGGGCACATGGAGGTCGAGGCCGTTGACTGCGTTGCCGAGTCAGTTAAAAACTTAGTCCGGCGGAACAGAGACCTTTTTTATTGCGAGGGCGAGGCGCTGCCGACCACTGGAAAAACAGTACACAGGATAAACCTGAAGGCGGGAATTCCGGTCTACGTGAAAAATTGGCGTTACCCGCAAGCTATGAGGGACATTATAGGGGGACAATTGGACGAGCTACTCAAATAGGGTATTATAAGGCATAGTAACTCCCCTTTTAATAGTCCTTTATGGGTGGTCGAAAAGAAGCAGGGGGCATAGGGAAAAGCTATAACGTGGACTACAGGAAACTAAACGAAGCGACTAAAGATGAGCGATACCCCCTTCCCCGAGTTGAGGATATCCTAGATCGCCTCGAGAGCGCGATCGTTTTTGGCACTTTAGACCTAAAGAGTGGGTATCACTAGGTACGGATGGCCGAGGAGGATATAGCATAGCATAAACGGCCTTTTCCTGGGAACGGGGACACTATGAATTCGTCCACATGCCGTTCGGATTAAAAGGGGCTCCACTTACTTTCCAACATCTTATGGGTGAAATGCAACGGGGATTGGGCGAATCCTATTCCCAGATCTATATGGATGACCTGATCGTATTTAGCAAAAACCCCGAAGAACACGTAGAACACCTCAAATTCTTTTTCAATAGAATACACTAGTTCGGTCTGAAACTCTCGCAAGAAAAGTCCCAATTTGGGCTACGGGAAATTAGGTTTTAGGGCACGTTGTCTCAAAGAACGGGGTACAACCGGATCCAGAATGGGTTAAAGCCATACAGGGAGCCCCATTACCCAAGAACGCACGCGGGATCAATAGGTTTTTGGGCATGGTGAACTACTACCGGAAATTCATACCGGGAATCGCGGAACTCCCACAACCACTGACCGATATGCTGAGAAAAGGGTGACGATTGGAACTAAGACCGGATCAATTAACTAACATTAGGAGGTGCCGGGAGGTCTTGACCTCGTGTCCTCTGTTAGCGTTTCCCGACTTCAACAGAACGTTCAATATCACTACAGACGCGGGCGAAGTCGCTATTGGAGCTGTTCTTTCCCAGAACTTCAAAGCCGGCGAAAAACCGATAACATATGCAGGACGGAAATTAAACGATGCTGAACAGCGCTATAGGGCAATCGAACGAGAGCTTTTGTCGGTGGTATGGGCGGTGGAATACATTAGACCATACGTATATGGTCGGCGGTTCGAGTTTCTAACAGATCACAAACCCTTATTACATCTAGCTCATAGAAGCTTTCGCGCGGGTATCACGCTGGAACGGTTGGCGGTCTACGACTTCAAAACAATTCACAAGAAGGGTGTCGAGAACGCGGTCGCGGATTGGTTGTCTCGAGATTTGGTGATTAATGCGATCGAAGATGGGGAAACCTCCGTGGAACCGTTCGATATCTCCGCGAACGGGCGGAAACCGGGCCGGAAATCCCGTTAGTACAAAGCGAACCAGAGGGTAACACAACACCACAGCAACTCCCAGAGATAGACGACATTATTAATAGCAAACGACACCAAATCGTTATAAGATCGAAACAGGATCCCGGGATCGAAACCAGAGCAAGTGCTTACGAAGGTCTTTCGACAGTATTGGTTCGCCCATCAATAGACGAAAACGCATTAGAAAACATTTTCATCGAATTCACCAACCCGGGGCGGAACTGCTACGTTTATGCCGGAAACAAGCTGATAACAGAGAAATTGAAACGGTTATGGCAACAAGAGAGGATAGGAGTGGTGTATTCATTGACTAGATGTTTTAAACAGGTGGAAACGATCACGGAACCAGAAGCACAACTGAAAATCGTCACCGAACACCATTAGGGAAAAACGAATCATCTAGGGATCGAGGAACCTCTTCGCGCGATTAAACGATAAATTTTTGGAAGAATATGGGAAACACTGTACGGGATTGCATAGCACGATGCGAGGTTTGCCAACAAGCAAAATACGAGCGACAACCACCGGTAGCAGAACAGGTAGTTACTCCGACCGCAATAAAACCGCTAAGATCGATGCAGGTCGATATCTATTCTAATGAGGGTCAGTCGTGGTTAACGGCGATCGATCCGTTTAGTAAAATCCCATACCCGATTGAGGCCAAAACTCCTCGGGCAGTTTGGGAGGGTTTTTTACAATGGTGTGCGGTCTACGGTGTTCCGGACGAAATCTTTTCTGATTGCGGGAGAGAGTTCGATATCAGCATAATCCGCGATGAGAGTAGAACATTGGACATCAAATGGCGCTTGAACACGCCACATCACATCAAGGGCAGGGGGCCATGGAATGCCTACATAATACTCTCGGGGAACATTTACGGCTTCTCAAATTAGGACGCAATCTGGGCCCATTTGAGGCTGTGCCCTGCGCGATCATAGCCTACAATAATACGATTCATACAGCAACAGGACTATTCCCAGTCGAAATCGGTTTTGGACACCGTCGTCGGGATAGAGTGACCTCATTACTGTCAACAATAACGACATCCGAACCGGAATATCACAAGCAAGCTCTACCGCCGAGAAATATGGGCGAAAGTGAGAGAGAAATTAATACAAGAGAAACAAATCAGGGTGGGTAAAGCGAATAACAGACCCATAGTTTATAAAAAGGGACCTCTGACATTGGGAACCGTAGTGTACAGGAAACTACAAACAGCTCGCACTATAACAGCCGCGCGGTACGAAGGTCCGTACAAGGTCATAACAATCCGGGAGATAATTTATACACTATCAGGGACGTAAAGTACCCATTTCGGTCACGCACTGTACATATTGAGGAGCTTCGAGTGCCTCACATAATGCCTCAGAGCGAGCCGGACGGCAGTGCCCATCCTGGACCATCTCACAGCTAGAAATTTTGTTTTTAATTCCTCGATTGTATATATAGGTTAAGTTCTAGGCTAAGTTGCAATGTTTATTTCTCTTTTCTGTATAGTGAGTGCAAGTGGTATTTTTTTATGTGTAAACAGTGTATCAGTTCAGTTACCTTTTGTTAATTTTAGTTCCTCCATACGAAGGAACTGGAGGGAGGGAGTTAGCTGTATATAGAGCCTGTAAATAATAATAGAAACCATGTACTAACTACTAGGATTAAGTAGCTTTAAGTTTATCAACAACCTGTTCTTATATATAACAAGAGAAATCTGATAATAAAGTTAGTTATTCAGTAGCTGTGTGTCGTTGCTCTGCTCGAATCCCTTTTATTTTTAAGTTATATTGTCAGTCTAATCGTAAGTTATATATGTTATTACATATTTGTTCGCAGTTACATGCTAATGTATGCAATGACATTAATAATTATAATAAGTACGATTTATTGGAACTTTTCTGTTATTATGCAGTTCTTTAATATAACAAATTTATGTATTTGTTATACATAATATTTCTGAATTTATATAAAGTCGGGATCGAGGATATCATTTTCTGATGCACTCCCACCCCCTTGCCACGGTCACCGGAAGACCTCGAAGACGCAGCGACTGCAATGCCGCCCCAGTCTATGCACCATGCAAGCTAGGACCTGGCCTACCCCTACTATCACGCCAGAATCGTGGACTTGCTGGCCAGCCACCGATCGAGATAGACCTATTATTATTTCTGGCACCAGGCGAAGACACATGTTTTTCACCATATTCGCCCACAGCACAACCTGGACGAGGGAAACAGCTACAGGACATAATCGCGGAGGCGAAGACGTCACTCACCGAATAAGCCAATACCATAATCTATGAGACCACCCAAATGTGTTCTTAAATTATATAATCAAAATGATATTACTAAACTAACACACTAACCCCAGTTTCCCCTCCAGGGAATTAATATTTGAATAAAGAAAATATATGCATGTTCATAATCAGAAAGGTCTCACAACTTTCAACCACCCCTTTTCCACACTAATTTATTATAATTTTAAAATACAATCGGAGTACCTGAAGTACAGCACGGACATGTCTCGATGTAAACATTGGTGCAATCCGGGTGAGGATTTAGTGTGGAACATATAATAAAACTTGTTTTGACCGGACCTTCCTTAATTTTTTTTTTATGAAGGAATTAGATCCAAGTCTAGGTTTTATATCAGAAGTGGTTTTAGTTACAAAAGTGAGATTGTTGAAAATTGATATATTGAACTAAAAGGAAATAACTGGTGAAAGGGAGAGACCGAAAATAATATTTATAATAAGGTTAGTTTGTTAAGAAAATTTTGATATGAGGAAAAAATGGTCTATTGGTGATATCTGATGAGTGTCGCCATTTGGGTTGGTAGAAATGATTTAACCTGTAACTGGGTGCTCCATGTGTCGTGGGTCACCGGGTGGATGCTGGGCCGCTGGGAAAGCTCGTTCTCCTCAAGAGCACACCCCCATTCCCGTTTGCCCTCTTGGAGTCTAATTATCCTCTAACCTTTTAGGTAGTGCTGGGTTAGATGCATATCTTAGTGGCATATTCCCCTCCCCCTCTAGTTTTTATGACTATACAGTCCAGCGATATAATTGCAATACATCAATGATATTCCTGTGAACTAAACTTAAGTTTGATGGGGGCAAATTTAAATTTCAAACTATTTTAGCTCAGATATGTCAGTGTTATGTATGAGGGTGTTATCAGTGGGGGGAAAATGTCTTCTTCTGTACAAAAATAAAAGGCAAATAGTACTCCATTGACGAAGAAAAGAAAGAGAAAAACTAAAAAATTAAGCGAACCTGGCATTGATAGAATTGATAAATTAAATCTACAATTGTGCACAGACAATGAAAAGGGGGAATAAATGCTAATCAACTTGAACGTCAAATGAATGGGTGACGTTTAAAATACATCTAAGGAGTGCTAAAGCCTCTTTTGGGGCTGAATGAGTGACAAGTAAGTGATTAATTCTTTGGTATTTAGCAAATCTCAAGTTTCTTTACAATGAATGCTTGGTGTGCACAACAACCTAGTAAGGGCACTGCTTATAATGATTTATCAGTTTCTAACAACATAAAAACAATAGAAAATACCAAGATACATGCCAGTGTCAACCAAGACTTTCAGTCCGCTGTAAACCAATGGTCATCTGTTAGGAGGTTTTTTTGGTTCTGGTATCACGTGCAGTGATGTTATAGTCAAACGTTTTACATCTGACTGTGCTTCTACTAAGTGCTCCAAGTCTTCATCTAGCTTGATCTGAACTGGGCAGGGTTGAGTTCCTAAAACTCCAACTGCTGATTTTGCGCCGCCCTCCGAGATAACTCCAACCTCGTCCAGCAATAGAAGCAGTGGTCTAAGCTCTTTGATATCAGTAGGTTTCATCATGAAGAAGATGATGCTCAGTTTTCCATTGTTCAAAGGTCCTGGCTCTCGGCCATTAGACGGCTGTTGTGGATGCATACTATCAGGGGCCGGTGCCGAAATAGTATGGCATTTAAGATTTGGATACAGCAGTGCCTCATCTTTTGAATTGAGCGAACCAGTTCCGCTTTGTACTTGAGGTTTTGAATAGCCTTTTTGTATTGCTGAAGGAGTCTTTTGAGTGAAATGCATAATTGAATGGGATAATATAGGTGGAGTAACAACAGATTTTACTGGTACTGAACTAGTCTGCGTGGCTAAGTCTACTTGTGACAATGAATTTTGCTGAGCTGGATGAGCACCTGAAAAGTCTTTTGGGTTTGCATATTCCCAGAGCTAGGAGGAGCATGGTTGAGGGAAATACTGTTACGATGAATGGCATCATCATCCTTGGTTCCACTCTGGACATCTTCAACGTATCTCTCGTTGGTTTTCTGACTGGTTTGATCAGGAGTGCTGTTAGGGATCTGAGGTTGTATGGTAGAATTCTCTGATAATTCTATATTAATCACAGAACGCAAATTAGAGTTATCATGCCCATGTCTGCTAAGATGGTGCAGGCTCTCAATACTTTTCTTGGCATCAGGGATTCCAATTTTAGATGCTGACGTATTCCCTGTCTTTGTTCTATTCTCGGAGCTGATAAGGTTCACTTCTGGTTTATTATCCTCCGAAGAATATTGCATATTTGAAACTGGACTGACTTGATCTCCAATTCCAATTCCTGCATTTAACGAGGGATGCCTTGCAGTTTATTGCCCTCGATGATTCTTGTTATTGGAGAGCTTGGAACTGGTCGCTGCGCCCGCAGCTGTAACTTGTTTGTGTTGTTGCAATGTGCCTTGTTGAGAGTAGGCAGCTGGTAAAATGTTCGCCTTAGGTACACTAGGCGCTGTAGGTGACCTTGGTGAAACAATTGAAGTTTCCTGAGGATGGGCTTATACAGAGGTGTCACAATGAAATGTGGCAGTTATCATTGCCAGTCTTGGAGATATTTGTGGTTTGGATGGGGGAAAAAAAATATAAATAAATCTAAAACGTAGGCTAGTTTCAGTAAACATATATAATGCCTCAAGAAATTATTGAGGGAGGTTTATTGGTCATAATTAATTTAGTCAATTGATGAAGAAAGGATGCGCCAGGTTGTTGAGGGAAATAATGATATTTGCCCTAGCTGAGTCGGAGTTTCCTCGTCAGAGGAAGGAGGAGAATTATCCCTTCTTAAGGGAGTTCATCTACGGGGGGAAGGAAGTAGTTAAACTTTACATTGGGAAGGGCTCGACTACCAAGATCGGCGAGTAGATGAAGATGAAGGCGAAGAAGCAGACTGAAACCAGGAGAGCTGAAACAGATTGCAAAGGAGGACATAAAAAATAAATAAATAAAAGGTTAGGTAGAACATTTTATTCGTCTATTTATGTATTAGTACAAGAGCCGGGAAGAAAAAAAGGCAGTTATCTCACCCCAATTTTTTATTACTTTAATGAAAACTAGGTATAATCACTAGTCAAAATAAATGAGTCTGCCAAGTATAGGCAGGGGTAATAAAGAATGGCGGCTGTTCCAAAACCTTAAAAAAAAACTAATTTTTCATTCGGAGCTCTATATCATAAAAACTACCAACAACACTAGAAAATTTAAGAGAACATTATTTAAAGAAGAGTCAATTTTCTGAAATATTAACGCTAAAAGAGCTATTTACGTCCAATAGTTCTCGAGATATGCCTTTTTAAAAAGCAAAATTTCTTAAAAATCTACTGAAAGATTAGTAGTTAGTTAATTTATTTTGAGAATTCTATATCTCAGGAACTATGTGACGTACAGATGTCTATTAGCACTCAAATTAAAGCTAGTTTAATGGACTATAGAGAAGTTTACGACCTTTACTTTCGTAGGAATAGTAATTTTCATGATATTTGCTAAAATAAATTGATTTATAGTTGTTCGGAAAATAAGTCTGATTTGTGAAAAACTTCATTTCAGAAACCATTGGACATACAAATGTCTACCAGCGCTCAAATTAAAACTAGTTAAATTTACTACAAAATAGTTAATTATGTTTATCTTTGTAGGAGTAGTAGTTTTTTTATATTTGACAAAATAAACTCACAAAATGTTAATTTCTTGTTGTTCGTATAAAATGTTGGATTTGAAAAATTGGATCCATAGGACGCACATGTGCCTGCCAACACTCAAAATAAAGGAAATTTAACTTACTATAAAGTAGTTTATGACATTTATCTTTGTAGAGGTAGTATTTTTTATGATATTCACATATGAATATGAATTTGGCAAATGAAAATTTGTCCGAACAACTATAAATCAATTTATTTTAGAATATTTCTTGTAAACTATTACTCCTATGAAGATAAACATCATATACTACTTTATAGTTCATTAAACTAGCTTTAATTTTAGTGCTAATAGACGTCATCTATACGTCAAATGGTTTTTGAGATATAAATTTTTCAAAATAAATTCACCAACTACTGATCTTTCAGTACATCCCATACAACATTTTTAAGAAATGTTGCTTTTTTAAAAGCTATATCTCGAAAACCATTTAACGTAAATAACACTATTAGGGCTCACATTTTAGAAAATTTACTCTTCTTTAAATGACATTCTCTTAGGTTTTCTTGTGTTGTTCCTACTTTTTAAGATTTAGAGCTCCGAATGAAAAATTAGTTTTTTTTTTATCGCTTAACAGCCGCCATTTTTCATTTCCCCTACCTATACTTGGCAGACTCATCAATTTTGACTATTAATTATACATAGTTTTTATTAAAGTAATCGAAAATTGGGGTGAAATAACTGCCTTTTTTCTTCTCTTGATCTCTTGTACTGTACGATTCAGTTCGAAATTTGATAACATACATGATGTGCATGATTATTCATTGTACGATTCGATGAGAAGCTGAAAAAAACAATTTTAACCCCATGTGTCATATTAATGTTTACACTACTAACTTATCTTTATTATCTCAAACCTTATCTTTCTTTTTATTTAATTTGTTTATATTTTATCTAACAGATGATCTGTCATAATTTGTCTAATCTCCTCCTACACAGTGTAAAATCTCTTAAGTTTACTGTATTTCTAATTCAAACTGTCGTACTGCCCAACTACATTGGGTTACTGAACACACAGCATACTAGTTAGACAATTGCTTTTTAATTCTCATATTATATAAGCATAGTACAGTGAATTTAAAATATATGACAGTAAGTAATACATTTTTTTTGTCCCTTCAATGTTTTTTTGTATTTTTAAATTTTTATTTTTTTCACCTCTTTTTATTTGTATTCATTTTCCTCATTATTTACTAATACATATCTAAGTATAGATATAGAATTTTGATCCAGCACACCTTTCTATCTTTAACAAACATAAGATAAAATTAATAAAATGCAGTAACAATATATACACATAAAAGTCTAACGTGTTCTTGCACATGAGCAATATTAAATTAAAATCGATAAAAAAAAAACTTCACCAATATTTAAAAGGATATAAGTTCATGCATACATTAGAATAGAGATAGCAAATATAAAAATTAAAAATGCTTCATGATGTTGACATGCTTCACCCAAGTCTCGTCCCCAGTTATGATACGATCCAAAACTGCATTACCATTTGTGCTGTATTCTTGGAGAAAAATCAGTGCTGCAGCCAGTTCAGTTTTTATGGTCTTGTTACTATTCATATGACTGGATGATTCCCAAGTTGACTCCGAGTTCCTCGTGTTATGAGAGAGGAGAATGGTAGGGGCATTTCTCCAGCTGCAATGCTGGTATTCAGATCTCTGTATTGTTTGTATAGACAAGTTCTATCCTGTAAACCGACACCTGTGGCTCCACCCAGGGATGCATAATTGGTATCCAATTTCATGCCATTGGACCATTCATAATCCGTAAGTATTTGCTTTTCATGTAAAAACTTGTTCCCTTCCAGGGCTCTTTGGAATAGCGTACTTAAATGCCCTACCACTTGCAATTTGCCTCATCTGAGTTTCTTTAACGCATTTTCATGAAGCGATTGCCTTAGAGCTATCACAATCCAATGTTTCTGATCTCACCTGACGTAACCTATCAGCACATGTGGAACAATGTTACTCGATTTAACTAAAATTTTAAATTGAATCTGCTTTAATACTCAAACCATTCTCTCAAGGAGGTACAACTGACAGGGCCCACCCTAATTGTCTTATGAAACTAGGAGTAATGATGCGACCCAGTGAGGTTTTCACGTTCCTTGGAATCAGGTTCTGAAGGGGAAATACCTTTTGACTTCCTCCTGCAGGTCTTATTACCAACACCAGATGAACTCCACCGGATAACCTTCGAGTGAATATCAGTGAGACCCAAACAGATAGAGCAGGATCCACCAAAAAGGGATTATAGATGAATAAACCTGGTAGTGGGTGAATAACTCAAAAGAAGCTACCCCTAAGGAAGTCGTCCTTGTCGCTGTATCACGCCTGAAAGTTACGTGGGTCATTCCCAACTACTAAGTCTCACATTTCATCAACGGGCATAGGGGTTTCCGAGCTAAGCTTGTCACACATCGCTTAGTTGTTTTCAAGTCCAGACACCACCGTTTACGCCGTTTCCACCTGTACCATCTAGAAGGGACTGAGAGCCATGCTGGTGAGAAAGACTGTGCTCCACGTTCGGTAGGTGAGCGATAACTAACTACAAGTGCCTTTGTGTACGGGTAGAAGGAAGCTGTTGGTTCCACTCACTTGTAGAGTGAACCCTACTTGTCCTTGAAGAAGAAGCTATAGCAGTGAGATTGCCGGATAGGATAGAAGAGGACAATCTATAGAAGAGCAATCTGTATCCATTTCAAAGAGTAATTCAAAGCGAATCCTGTGTTGACCGAACATTTCTGGTCACTATTGAGTTGGTATCCAAAGTTGCGAGCAGAACCTTGCTCACAATGATTGGGGTAAAGATAGTATATGACAAATTGAATTGGTAGTTGAGTGGGCACTCACATTTATTTTGATACTATTAGATGAGTGGATAGCCGATATCATATCTTTATGATACACACGGTGATAAATTTTTCGCTTCTAGTGAGCTTCACAATATGAACATTGTCAAAGGAACCCACTAGATTAAGAGACACCATCACTTTTCTTGCTACTCGTATCCTTTAATATAGTGTCATTTTCTTTACTTAGTCGTCATCTAAAATTGTTCCTGTGGTATTAACGATAAGAACTCTTATTATTTAAAAAAATCTAGTTGGGATAAAATACAACAGTTTTAATTAACAAGAAAATAATGGAATACTACAATTCATTTACGTCGTTTTTTAGGTCCTGGTAGATTATGACGATCACTTAGCATTTTTTTTGATTGCACTAGAGCTGCCATCAAAGTAAAATAGAGGAACACAACTGCTAACACGTCCATAACCTGTACAAAAATAAAAATAATTTCGTCTTAACTATAATACGGTAAAATTAATGAAAAACACATTTCATGAATAAAGAAAATGTATGTCATATTTATGATTTAAATAAGATGAAATGATTTCGCATTCATTGACAACTAGTGTGTTACGAATGTTTACAATCGGAATTCAATTTAGAAGGCAATAAGAATTTGGTACAAAATGCTCCTCTGTTTCTCTAAAAAGCTATTTATTGTGTCTATATATCTAACAATATAATTCCAATACATTATGGGATATGAATTTTATTGAGCACTAAATAATAAGTTTTGGATTTTTCGTAACTGGTTTATTGAAAATTTATTCAATGTGACTCGTCATATTAGTGCCCCGAATCCTTTATTTCTTCATTCAGAAAAATATCGCTTCAAAATGTCTTCCCTTGCTCACCAGTTGCGGATAATTTGTAAATTAGTTCACAGCGGAGCCTCCAAATCAAAATAAAATCGAGATCAGGAGGGATGGAACACACCCACTCAGAATGACTGTCCAGTCTTTCCAAACTTCTGTCTCTGTATCTCCTTGAGTTAATTACCAAATTCTCTAATTGTTCATATTTTTCAGTGTTTTTATTACTACTAACAATCAGAGATGATCAATTATTCCACATGAATAAAATGGAAGATTTAGTGGAAGTATTTTTGAAAAGTCTGTATTTAAGTCCTGTTAAACAATCCCATGAGAGATACCACCTACCTGATTTTAAAGATAACATGAATGTAAATTGACATAAAAAGATTAATCGAAATCGTTCAAGCCGGTTTTAAGAAAATCCTATTGTATAAAATTGTAAAAATGATTCTGTAACGTGACACTTCCAGTCGATCCCCCTTCAAATTTGAATAAAAATTTACGATGCTAAGTAGTGGCAGATATATGAAGTATTAGGCTTGGGCAGCCATCTTGGTGTCTACGACAAACAGAGAAGAGAGAAAAGTGTCTCAAGAGCCACATCGTCTTTAGTGTAAAAATGATTATGTAATGTGACACTTCCTGTTGATTCTCCCCATCACATTTGAATATAGAGAAGAACAAGAGTTCAAGCAATAAAGATCAACCATCAAATAACCTACAACATTTATTATTTCATAACTTCATTACAATCCACAATCAAAATTGAATACTTCCTCTACTGTACACCCTTTTGGCCAACCATATAACCACGTGTATAAATTAAATTAAGAATAGTAGCTTATATCTTTAGCTATCTGTAGCTTATATATATATA
>NW_027114494.1:314871-319760 GCF_000696795.3 Halyomorpha halys | reverse complement strand
GGAAGCGGCTAGGATACGTCACCGCGGCGGCGAAGACGTCAATCAGATAAGCCATGAGACCACCCCAATGCTCTGTTTTGTATTATTACATATAAATTATTTTGAACTAACACACTAATCTAATTGCCCCTCCAGGGGATTAACATTATAAACGAAAGAAAATATACATGCATGTTTTTTATGAGCATAAAGTATCTCACCATTTTCAGCCCCCCTTTTCCACACACATTAACTTTAATCATAAAATTACACTCGGGACACCTGCAGTATAGCACGAGCAGGTCCCGATGTAAACACCAGGGAAGGGTCGAGTCGCCTTGTATAGCGTTTAGAACCCGTCGAGACGTACGACCCACCAGCGAGGCCTCCAGTAACTTTACGTCGGATTCCAGTAGTGTGCCGGTTTCCATTCTCACGGTTATCAACGTTTTAATTTAATCACCGCCCTTGATGAAATGTTCTAGGTCGCCTACAGTCCCCGTGAAGGGTTCTAGTTGACTGATCACCTCGTGGATGAACGCTGAATTTTGCGTTCTTATCTTAAGAAGTTCAATTTGTGTGTTTTCTGTCGCTTTCGACAATTGGGCCTCCAGCTTCTGTCGCTCCACGGTCGACTGCGCCAACTGATATTCCAATTTTTTTATTTCATCGGCTGGATCCACCATGATAATTCCAAAGTGTCTACTCACCTCTGCCCTAAGCGAATCCGCCTAATCTCTACTGTAGGGTTCCTGATAGTATTAGCACGTGACAGAAATTCGAATTTTTCTGTCCCGGGTTTCGGCACCACTTACGATTAGACTGACAATATCACATAAAATAAAAAGGGGTTCGGGCAGAGTAACAACACACAGCTACTGAACAACTAACTTTATTATCAGATTCCTCTGGTATATATAGATACAGGTTGTTGACAAACTTAAAGATACTTAATCCTACTAATACAAGGATTATATTATTATTTACAGGTCATATATACAGCTAACTCCCTCCCTCTAGTTCCTTCGTATGGAGGAACTAAAATAAACACAAAATAACTAAACTAATACACTGTTTGCAGTGTTGTTGTTAACCTAGACTTAACCTATATATACAGCAACTTAACTTAACCTATATGTACAAAAACAAAACAAAAAAAAAAAATTCTAGCTGAGTGAGAAAGTGAGATGGCCCAGGCTGAGCACTGCCGTCCGGCTCGCTCTGAGGCATTACGTGAGGCACTCGAAGTTCCTCAAGATGTACCGTACGTGAGCGAAACGGGTAGTTTAAGTCCCTGACGGTGTACAAATTATTCTCCCGGATCGTTACGACCTTGTACGGACCCTCGTACCACGCGGCTGTTTTAGTGCGAGCTGTTCGTAGTTTCCTGTACACTACGGTTCCCAATGTCTAAGGTCCCTTCCTATAGACTATGGGTCTGTTATTCTCCTTACCCACCCTGATTTGCTTTTCACGTACTAATTTCTCCCTCACTTTCGCCCATGTATCTCGGCGCTCTACCCTCGCTTGCGAGAGTCCGGTTCGGAGGTCATGATTGCTGACAGTAATGAGGTCCCCTCTATCCCGACGGCGGTGACCAAACACGATTTCGACGGGGGACAGTCCTGTTGCCGTATGAATCGTATTATTGTATGCTATGATCGCGCGCTGCATATCCTCAAATGGGTCGAGATTGCGTCCTAGATTCAGAAGTCGCAAATGTTCCCCAAGAGTGTTGTGGAGGCGTTCCACGGCCCCTCTGCCCTTGATATGATGTGGAGTGTTCAAACGCCAGTTGATGTCCAATGTTCTGCTCTCATCGCGAATGACGTTGTTATCGAACTCCCTGCCGCAATCAGAAACGATTTCGTCCGGAACGCCGTAGAATGGGCACCATTGCAAAATGCCTTCCCACATTGCTCGAGGGGTTTTGGCCTCAATCGGGTATGCCATTGCGATTTTACTAAACGGATCGATCGCCGTCAACCACGACTGACCGTCGTTAGAATAGACGTCAACCTGTATCGCTCGTAGCGGTTGGATTGCGGTTGGAGTAACGACCTGTCCTGCTACCGGTGGTTGGCGCTCGTATTTTGCTCGTTGACAGACCTCGCATCGCGCTATGCAGTCCCGTACGTTGCTCCCCATATTTTTCCAAAAATAGAGCCGTTTAATCGCGCGAAGGGTTTCCTCGATCCCTCGGTGGTTCGTTTTACCCAAATGATGTTCGTTGACGATTCTCAGTTGCGCTTCAGGTTCCGTGATCGTTTCCACCTGTTTAAGACACCTAGTCAGCGAATACCCCACCCCTATCCTCTCTTGTCGCCATAACCGTTTCAATTTCTCCGTTATCAGCTTGTTTCCGGTGTAAACGTAACAATTCCGACCTGGGTTGGTAAATTCGATAAATATGTTTTCCAAGACGGATTCGTCTATCGATGCGGGCGTGCGAACCACTACCGTCGAAAGTCCTTCGTAAGTACTTGCCCTGGTTTCGATCCCGGGGTCCTGTTTCGATCTTATAATGATTTGGTGGCGTTTGCTATTAATAATATCGTCTATCTCCGGGAGTTCCTGTGGTCTGTCCGTCGGTGTTGTGTTCCCCTCTGGTTCGTTCTGTACCAACGGGATTTCCGGTCCGGTTTCTGCCCATTACCGGAGATACCGTAATGCGAATGGTTCCGCGGAGGTTTCCCCATCTTCGATCGCATTCACCACCAAATCCCGGGACAACCAGTCCGCGACCGCGTTCTCTACACCCTTCTTGTGAATAATTTTGAAATCGTAGACTGCTAACCGTTCCTTCCACCGCGATAACCCCGCGGAAGATTCTTTAAGTGTCGCTAGGTGTATTAGTGGTTTGTGGTCTGTCAGCAACTCGAACCGTCTACCATATACGTATGGTCTAAAGTATTCAACCACCCATACCACCGCCAGAAGTTCCCGTTCGATTGCACTATAGCGTTGTTCGGCCTCGTTCAATTTCCGTCCCGCGTATGTTATCGGTTTCTCGCCGGCTTCAAAGTCCTTTTAATCCGAACGGCATGCGGACGAACTCGAAGTGTCCCCGTTCCCATGAAAAAGGCGTTTTCGAGATATCCTCCTCGGCCATCCGTACCTGATGATACCCACTCTTCAAATCCAATGTGCTAAAGATGGTCGCCCCCTCGAGGCGGTCTAGGATATCCTCGACTCGGGGAAGGGGGTACCGCTCATCTTTAGTCGCCTCATTCAGCTTCCTATAATCTACCACAACCCAATAGCTTTTCCCTCTGCCTTGTTGCAGCCGGACAACTGCGCCCAGACCGGACGCTCTCGTCCCCCGAAGATTCGTCACTGGTGTAGTGTCTTCTTCCTCTCTCTCCGGTCCGTCTCCTGCTCCAGTTCTGGTTATTGACCTCCATCGGCTCTGGCTGTGGTTCCTTCGGGTTGGTCGGTGATCGCGCCTCGGGCACTCTCTTGCAACGTGTCCCTGCCTGCCGCACTCGTAGCACCTCGTAAGTTTGCATTGCGATGCAATGTGACCTGTGCGGTTGCACTCGTAGCAGCGCCTCACCTGTCTCCGCCTCCTATCATCCGTCCTCTTGTTCGGTCGTTTTTCGAAATTGCCATTGCGGTTACTCCGCCTGGCCGGGCTGCGTTGACGTCTTCTCGGTGATCTGACTTCAGTCCACTCCGGTTCCAGCCTTCCGAACCGGGCATCGTTACGCTCCATTGCGTCTACCAGCTCGTGGGCACATTCTATGAAGCCGCGGTCCCTGGGTAAAGAACCCGGTCTATCTATATAATGGTTCAGCTGTACCTTCAATATCCCCCTCAAAAACTCCATTTTTTGAGCACCCTCTGTTTGACCGCACGTTTCTACCATCTTCTCCATCAGCCTAATGTGCATCAGGAGGTGCTTCTCGGCGAACTCACCCTCCGATTGGCCCTGTGTTCTACGTTCCTTAAATAGGTAGAACACGTCTTCTTCTGGCGTCCACCTGCCTCCGCCATACAACTTCTTGAGCCGTGTCTTCAATGTTTCCCAGGTGTCGGATTTAAGTAATCCGATTTTCTCGGTTAAATTTTGGATTTATATAAAGTCGGGGTCCGGGGTCTCATTTTCTAATGCCCCCCCTTGCCGCGAACACCGGAAGACCCCGAAGACGCCGCGACTGCAATACCGCCCCAGCCTAAGCATTATGCAGGCTAGGACCTGGTCGCCGACATCAAGGGTGCGATGACGTTTAGGCTTCGGTCCCTTATCGACGATACAACGAACTTCAAGGTCCGTGCGCTCGTTGTTGAACGTATCACCTCCGACTTACCCAGGCGTCCGGTTCCTTCGCGGGTTATCGGAGACTTGTCGAGTCACGTCCTGGCCGACCCTTCCTTTGGCGTTCCCGGCCCCATCGAGTTGCTCATAGGCGTTGACCTATACCCCCGCCTAGTTACTGGTGCTCCCACCAAGGCCTTCGGGGATGGTCACTTATATCTCCTGCCGACGGTACTCGGCAAAGTCGTTATGGGGACGTATTCGAATAGCGCGTCCACCGGCATCTTGCTCCTCATACAGGATGATTCAACCACTCCGAGTCGGACCAATCGAGAACCCGACAACCTCGGTACTGTTAAACGTAGGTGCCCACGCCATCGCATCCGTTCGTTCCGCAATCGTTCCAACGCATCCTCGCAAAAGCGTTACGGCTAGGTCTCTCTATTTTCACGGTACCCAGCGCACCTGCGTGCCGCTCTATACTATCTCGTGCTCTGCACCTAACGTAAACTGAGCCTTCTTTCGTTGCGCTTGGGTTTTTCATGGTGGGCGGCAAAATTTGCTCTCCGCGATTCAAGCGTTTTGGCTCATTTTCGTAATTCGTCTAGAATCGTTAATCGTCTCGCATCACCAGCCGTTGACCAGGAACGTT
>NW_027114494.1:304951-314821 GCF_000696795.3 Halyomorpha halys | reverse complement strand
CTATCTATATAATGGTTCAGTTGAACTTTTAATATTCCCCTCAAAAACTCCATTTTTTGAGCACCCTCTGTCTGACCGCACGTTTCTACCATCTTTTCCATCAGCCTATTGTGCATCAAGAGGAGCTTCTCAGCGAACTCCCCCTCCGATTGGCCCTGTGTTCGACGTTCCTTGAACAGGTAGAACACGTCCTCTTCTGGCGTCCACCTGCCTCCTTATTAAGTTACAAAAATGAAAAAAAAAAATAAGAACTTCACATCTTTACAATATTACCCTCCGGAAGGGAGGTGAGTACAATCACGTACATCATGATAACGCTTTTGCAGGAAGCTTTAATTGTTCTAGGTAAACATGCTTTTCGCTTTCTCGGTTCTTTTAAGCTTTCTATGTTACAATAATATATTCTCTGATTGTGACCACTCTGAATGGGCCTTCGTATCTCTGCAGCTCTTTGCTCCTATTAGTTCCCACATTACGGTACACCACCGTCCCAATTTTAAGGTTGCCCATTAGATTGCGGACACTGAGATTGTGTCTAGTAACTCTTCTGCGTTTCTCCTTCACAATTTTGTCCCTGACTTTGGCCCATATCTTCCTCCGTGACATACAATTAACGCCGATATTATTCTCCTCAGTCGCTGCATCATGGTAATCGGGGTTTTCCGAGTGTATGGAATGATTGTATGCTGTGATGTGATCGCTCGTGCCATCGCTTCGTCAGGCTCCGGCCCCTTTCTAACTGATATAACCGCAGGTGGTCACTGAGGGTACTGTGGAGCCTTTCAATACCTCCTCGGCTCTTAAGATGACCTGCGGTGTTAAGGTGCCACACCACCTCCAAGATTTTCATCTCTTCCCTGATGTTTGCGTTGTCAAATTCTCTTCCACTGTCTGACGAGATTCTATCCGGTACGCCCTAAAACTGGAACCAGGTGCGTAGGGTTCTTAACACCGCTTTTGCTGACCTCTCTTTCACTGGGTACGCCATAGCTAGTTTGCTAAATACGTCAATCACTATGACCCACTTGTACCCCTTCCAAGTAAACGAACCCCCTTGAAGATCACTAAGTGGTGCTTCTGGAGTGGGTGCTCCTCCTGGATCACTTGAGGTGGGTTTCTGTTATATTTAGCAGTCAGGCATACATCACAACTACCGATGGTTTCTTGAATTGTGCCCTTCATACCCCACCAGAAGTATCGACGGCGCAAAGCCAGTAGTGTTTCGTTCAGCCCTCTATGATTGGTCTTCCCCTGGTGATGTGCGGGGTTCCGATGAACTATGATTGATTTGCGTTCCGCATCACGGATGGTTTCTCCCATCATCGTACAGCGTATAAACAACCGGTCAACCCCAATCTGTTCCGTCCGCTAAAGACGCCGAATTTAGTACCACAGAACTGCATTTCCTACGTATAGATAAAGGGGTTTCCCGCCCTTCGATGCATCCTTTAGTGCTCTGCAGATTTGGTTCTCCCTGAGACTGGGCTGGGACCATATAGTAATAATATTGCTGCTGCCGTATTTTTCATGCTCCATCTTCAGTAGCCCCGAGGTTCTGGTTTTCCATATGATTTGCCGTCGTTTATTATTAATCATTTCATCAATTTCTTCCATCTCGGTTGGTCTTTCCACAGTTGTGCATTCATCTTCGGATGTCTCTCTTTTGTTTTCCTAGGATTCTTCTGGGCCTGGTTGTTGTTCTTCTTCCGGGGTCCACTCTCTCAAGAACTGTCTAGCTTGTTCAGATGGTTCTCCCTGTTTATCATCGATCGCATTAACTATTATTGCCCTTGAGAGCCAGTCAGCAACAACATTGTCTTTACCAGGCTCTTATGTGATGTCCATATTATACTAGTTGAGAATCTGCTTTCATCTCTTGATGCGGGCGGATGGCTCTTTCAATTTTCCTACCCACTGCAACGGCCTATGATCGGTGTGGACCCTAAAGCGCCTTCCAAATACATAGGGCCGGAAATGATCCACAGCCCACACGCTTCCTAGAAGTTCCCGTTCTAAGGCACTGTATCTGGCTTCTGCTTCAATGAGGCGCCGACTGGCATAGGCTGCAGGACGCTCTCTCTCTTCCTCTCCTTCTGCATACTCACTAGCATCGCTCTAGAGCATGTCACTACTATTTTGCTCCCTTTCTTTAACAAATTATTAAGGGGCACAAGGTACTCTGCCATATCGCGAACAAACCTTCGGTTGTAATTTAATGCTCCTAGCAATCGCCGAACCTCCTTCACGTCTGTTTGTACCTTCATACATTGCAGTGCCAATACCTTCTGGACGTCCGGTCTCACACCTTGTCGGGAGATGGTATGCCGCAAAAAATTATCTGCTCTTGCCCAAGTGCTGACTATCCTCGGGAAAGCTTGAGGCCAAACTCCCTCATTATTTGAAACACGTTCTTCAAGAGTTCACATGGTCACTCTCTGATTTGCTGAACACTAGTTCGTCCATGTACACCTGAAAAACTGCATCGTCCAATCCCTGTGAGAATTCATCCATAAGTCTCTGGAATGTTACAGGTGCGTTTTTCAGACCAAATGGCATTCTGGTGAATTCGTAGTGGCCTCTTTCAAAAGTAAATGCAGTTTTGCGCTCATCCCTGGGATGCATTTTAATTTAGTGGTAGCCCGCCTTTAGATCCAATGTGCTAAAAATCTTCGCACCACCTAATCTATCTTGAATATCTTCAAATGTCGGGATAGGATATATTTCATCGACCGTTTTCTCATTGAGTTTACGATAATCGATTACTACTCGGTACTTTTCCCCATTTTCGCCCGGGGTACTCTTCTTGCGTACTGCCCACAATGGACTGTTATAGGGCGAAATGCTGTCCAAAATTATCCCTTGCTTCCGTAAACTTTCTATTTCTTCAGTAATGTGTTTTCGTGCCTGGGAGTAACTCCTCTCCTTTACGTACTTCACCCTATCCTGCTTCAATGTGATTTCGTGCAACGTTCTTTCTGTAGCTCCTATTACTTCCCCTTCTTTATAAAAATTATCATCATATTTGTTTAATATTGCCTCTTTCCAATTCTCCCTCTGATTAATCACTCCAATTCTCGCTTTACTGTCATCCACGAGTTTCTGACAGCTGGCAGTTCCCTCCAATTCTAATATCCCAATGACCCACACTATTTTTTTTATCTTTGCTCCCACCTTTTCCAAAAGATCACAACCAATGATTATCTGGTAGTCTCGGGGCATTTTCCCTATTACATGGACTGTTATCTTCTCTCCCTTAACACCCCAGTTACTCAATTCCATTTCTTTTTCCCCTTCAATGCAGCTGGGCCCACCCAGAGTGATCAACTGACAATTACATACTCTGACTTTTAGTTTCCTCTCTCCATCACTCAATCTGTCAAGGGCCTCTCGGCAGACGATTGTGTTTGAGCTCCCAGTGTCCACCAGATAGCTTATTCCTCTCTTCCCTCGTATAATAGGAACCATCATGTGAGAGGAAAGCACGGCGGTCTGCTTTCCTCTCACATGATGGTTCTCTAACGTGCGGTCGCCTCTCTGTGGGCACACTCCTCAAAACTTTCCTCTTCTTCTAGGAGTATCTCCTGTTCTTCCCCAAGTCCTCTTATCTTGCTAATCATTCTCTCTCCCAGAGTCTCCTGCTTCATTTTCTGTCACCGAGGTCTCGGAAAATTCTGTGGCTTCACTCGCGGATCCATTCGTCCTTCGCGAGATTTTCCTCCTCCGTAATCTCTGGCCTTTCTGCCGATACATGTAGGGACACTGTTAGGCTATATGTCCCTCTGCCCACATTCAAAGCATCTCGTGCGCGGGAGATGCGCCACTATATGCCCAACCTTCCCGCAACCATGACTCTTGCGGTCTTCCCGCCGACCATTGTTTCTGGGTCTCGCTTGGGACGCTCTTTTTTTTTGTTACTATTTCTCTCTCTCCTACCATCTCTGTGCTCTCTTCTTCTCCAAGGGTTAGGCATGTTTCTCGGCCTTTGATATTCTATCCGGGTCCATCCCGGCACTTCTACTTCCATTCGGGCCTCTACCTCCCCAGCCCTTGTCTCTATAAGGTCTTGTGCACATTCCACAAACGAGCGGTCTTTCGGAATTCCCTCCTTCTTCCCCAGTTCTTTTTCCAACTGAATCTTCAGTACCTTGGATAGGAATTGGATCCGAACCTGTACTTGGATTGTCTCCATCATCTCGAGTTTATCAGCGATTCTGTTATAGCGTGCCAGAAGTTCTGCAGTATACTACCCACTAGACTGTCTCGGTTTTTTCGTTTCTCTAATCATCATAAATATATCATCCTCTGGGGTCCACCGTCCTCCTCTTAATGCCTTCTTTAGTCTTTCTTTGATGAACTTCCAGGGGGTTTCTTCATCTGCCTGAATCTGATTTAGGATACTTCTTTTTAATCGGCAGACTACCGCTGCTTTCAGTGCTTTTGCATTCTCGTTATCCAGTAGATCCTCTGACGTCTTCGCTTCTATTCGGCCCATTAGGCGATCGCCTCCTTTTAAACAATGATTTAATTCTCCGGTCTCTCTGGTGAATTTCTAGGTCTGACACTGCCTTCCTCAGGTCCTGGGCGGTTGCTGTACGAACCTTAATCCATCGAAGCGTCGTGACATGAAATTGCGCTAAGAGACTTCTAGTAGTGGGTGAATCTGCTCCGGAGGTGGGTTACCTGCTTCTAAAATTTGGTTGACTGCAGCTTGAGGTTGGTTGTTTCATATGCTCCAGGTTCAGAACTGCTCTTCTCACTATTCCGTTACTAGTCATAAGTCAAAGAGAATAATGAAAAAAAAATTGTTTTAGACTGGAAATTACTCCGGTATCTAAAGTTTACGGGTTTCGGTACCAGTTATCTTTTACTGTGAAGTGAAACTAAAAATAATAGGAGAGAGAGGAGTGCGAAATAAAACGCTTGAAGTGCTCTGAAAGACTATTTGCGGAGCCTGTCCTTCTATATATACAATCGGTCAGCAGATATGTATCTGTCAGCTGACAGTCCGTAACTTATAAATATACATGGCTTTAACAATAATACTGTTGTATCTTTAGTGCGTGTTCTTGTGTAACGATAAACATGTCTCTTTAGTTACGTTATTTATTTGTCAATATAACAATATTTACACTCGACATATATAACACATTCATAATTACTATTAACATAACGTTCAGTTTTTTTTATATATAACAACACAAGTTCTTCAGAATTAATTAATTGTAATTGATTATATGCCGAGAGGTTTCAAATGGGTTTAGTGGCAAACAAATGTAAAATAATGAAACTTTAAACGAATTATAATTAAAAATAGATTTAAAAGAAATATACTAAAGAAATAAAAATGTTTCGACAGTGACAAACCCATTTCAAACACTCTTTCCAAACGTCAACTATTGCCACTGAAGACGTTAATCATGCCACCACATATCGATACCTTTTCCGTCTCTCAGAAGCAATGGATTTTGATAAATGAAAGGGAAGCGACAAATCTCAATTTCGATTCTTACTTGAACTTGAATAGAAATAAAAAAATATATATATATTAGAGGTTTCAAAACTCAGACATAGGCAGGTCGGCGGATCGATTTGTTTTCAATTTTTTTTTTTTGTCATAATTATAGAAGATAGAATGTTTTAAATCCCAGAAACAAACTGGTTTTGAGATATCACTTGAATTTCAAGTGTGGTCAAACCTCATTCTAAGGTTACTTTCTACAGCGCCATATTTTCCATGGTGTACTCATCACGTGTTGTTTCGATCTTTCCTATGCTTAACTTTAAAACACTGCGAAAAAGTCGTACTACTCAAAGAAAAAGGGCATTAATCCAGTAGGAGGTAGTGTTAAAAGTATACTTTGTTGACTGCCTGCCATATGGCCATAGGGGGCAGGCAACTTGGCTATTACTTATTGAATCAAATGTAATTCACTAATTTACTACACCTTCTCCAATAAATATTTTGAAACTTTATTAGCCACAAACAGCGTAAATAAAGTGTATCAATAATGCCTATAATCCAAAGAAATATTTTGAGCAAAAGACTTGACCAATTCGTAGGTTCTCTTGCTCAAATTGTTATTCCAAGAATGTTTAGAACAATTGGAGCTCAAACCATTGAAAATACTGAGCTAATTATATATATTTAGTCTGTCCGTTTCTAAATATGTAACTTTTTTTGAGTGAACGGCTCAACTAATTATTGAGGCATCCGTTCAAGTTCGGCCTAGTTTCGAGGTCTCATCGAGTCCATTTCATGGTTTCATGTTTAATAAAGGTTTATGGATAGCTATCTTAACTGTTAAACTGAAGTGAAATTTTTGTAGTAGAGTAACGTGATTATTTAATGCATAAATTGTTACTTAAAGATAGTAATTATAAAGTATGCAGCTTTACCAATTGTGTGTTGAACAGACTCTCTTGATAATTTTATGATACTGTTTATAGAAATGAGCATATCACTTATTAAATAAAGAGTAGGAAACATCTACTATAATTTGATAGTTTTCGAAGGACTAAAAAATTCAAATATTTATTTAGAATGTGAACAAACAATATTTAATATAATCTGTAAATACAGTTGTCCTGTGTATTTGTATGTAGTAAGTTGTATCTTCTATGGGGTTTTTCTTATTAAAAAAAACGTTTAAAAAAAGTGAATATATTGCGTTGTTAATCAATATTCTTCGTTTTTTACTAAATATTATATTTACATATTTGGCATTTTTAAGTAAATAAAGATCCCGGCCCTAGTAATATTGCTAAATTGTATATAGGAGTGTAAATGTGATTAGACATTCTTTTATTTTTATCATTATTTTATTTATTTATTTTTTCATGCACATAGTTTGATTATGTTAATTTTATTTATCCTTCTGTTTGTATATATTTTAAGAGAGATTTTATTTATTTTTATGAACTTTTTTTTCATTTATTTATTTATTTTTAATTCTTATTTTAGAATAGTGATCATTCATCACTATTACCTATTGCCCACAATGGTGTGGCAAATTGTAATGTCTATCAATAAATACAGTTCGTATGCGAAAAAAAAGTAATATAGCTATATATTTACAAATAGTTTTAACATACAAGGTTTACATGCATTTAATGGATCTATGAATTAAGTATACATGAACAATCATGGAACTGGAATATACCCAATTAAAATAAATGGAACCACCTGAATTGACATCAAGTTAATACTTGATAACATAATTAATAGTTCATATTGAATTAGTTTCATTATCTATAATCCGTTTTTGAAATTTGCTTATGAAATTTAAAAAAAAAAAATTAAATACATTAAAAAATTCAAATTTATCTGAGCGTGATATTTTGACAATAAAGGAAAACGTTGTTACTAGGAGATGTTTATGAAATGCGTCAATGAAGAAAATCCATTCAAATATATTCCAAATAGTGAGTATATCTAAACAAATTTGTGTCATCCAACTTTTTCATATTGATGTTGATGAAGACTTGAGACACATCCTTGACTATTAGTGATACAGCTGATTGTCTTTACAAAAGCAGATTTCTCCTGCCCATCA
Organism: Halyomorpha halys; assembly: GCF_000696795.3. Taxonomy (NCBI): domain Eukaryota; kingdom Metazoa; phylum Arthropoda; class Insecta; order Hemiptera; family Pentatomidae; genus Halyomorpha; species Halyomorpha halys. Next base: position 307,268 of record NW_027114494.1, on the reverse strand, counting down.
TGTGATACAATGAAATTTAATCTTTTTTCTATGTCGATATTCCCATTAATGAATATTACTAATAAAATATGGCGTCGATTAAGTATTACCTTAAAAAAATAATCAAAAAATATTGAAAAATGTTTCTTTTTTATTAGCTCAAAAACGTATTAGGATAGTTGTAAAAATAGTATCTTTAAAATTTTCTTACAAGAACATATGTTTTCCAAGCATAGAGCGTGTGTGTAAAATCGATAAAGGGATCTCTCACAATATTACTCTGGGAGAGAACCTATTTATTAATAATTAATGAAAGCAACGACCCCATTTTAATTGTTTTAAAGTCACAAGCAAAAGAACACTTTTTGTTTATCCCAACTTTGTAATCATAGTTTTAAATATATTAAAAAATGACATTCTAATTTTCTGGATGTTTGAATATAAATATTTAACTTCCATATTTAGAAAATATGTAATATATTTACATATTAACTTGTTTTAATAAAATTTGTTTTATGTGAAAGCTTGTTTAATTTACAAAAGACTAATTGGTATTGTTGTTGGCGGGATAAGAATAGTGAGTGGGTCTTGGTCTGTTGGCTGCCATGAGGCTTCCATTTTACCAGCCCTCTTTCCTCCTGGCAACAATTGCCCACCATCAATCCACAGGGGTTCATCTATAACTTAAACATATAAATTACTAAAGCAACTCAATTTTTTATAAGAATATACACCTCCATAAAGTTTTCAAAAAGAAACATCAGATTGTATTGTTTCTTAACTATTCTGTAATTTAATATAAAGTAAATAATATTTAAACAAATGTTGTAACTACTAGAATGTTTTGAAGTAATAATCTTCAATAAATTTGAATTAAAATCTGTATCTTATTGATGCAGATTTTCGATATATAATATGCACGTAGAAATTATTGGATAATCGATGTTGTAAATCATAAACTTACTTGACGAAATTTGTGAATTCAGGCCACAATTTATTAATACTTAATATCTCTTCTATCCGAGGAATATAGCTACCTAAATACCTCACTAGTTGAAATATACACAGGCGCAAAGCATTTTAAGATGGGAACTTTGAATCGTACACAGGAATACAATACTATATTTTCCCACTCTATAAACACCTTCATCACTCTCCTCTAACTTGAAAAATTTATATATTCGCTACTCGTGTAGAAAATCGGACAAATGTAAAGAATAAAATTGCTGTCTATGTAATATTTCTTCCTAATAATTTGACTAGGACGTCCCAATTAAATTTTAAAACGATTTTGTTTTTTAGTACATTCGATTTTTCAATCACGACTTCAGGACGTGTCGGATAAAAAAAAAGAAAAGAGATATACCATAATATTGAAAAATCTTGAGTTTGGTGTGCTCGATTGACGGGAGAAGGTTAAAAAATCAACATTCTCCTTAAAAGATAAATCACAATCCACTGTTATCATCCAGCGAAAATCAAGCCAATATTTCACAAATTGTAGAGGTTAAAGGAATGAACCTGTACAATAGAACTATCTATAGGTAGGTGAAAATAACAATCATTTTACATTAGTATTATTAATATACCTAAAATTAAAATATGAAATTTCGCAAATTACAACTGTTATTTACTACTGATAATGGTTTATAAAATAAATAAGTGTTTTCAAATTTATAAGTAATTCTTTAATTTTTAACTTATCCCTACCTAGATTATTTTGCTAGAATTTAAATTATATACTTAATAAAAACAAAAAATGATTTAATCAAGGCTAATTTATTACATTACCAAATCAAAAGAAAAAGTTAATCATTAATTAACCACTAGCGTAATTTGAGTTTTAAAAATGTTATGTAGGTTATCTTACAGTCAAAGAAGCGACGGCTCCAATAAGAGTGCATTAGATGGAGACTGTCCCTATTAAGGAAGCAAATGAGGAAGTAGGGGAGATGCTAGTGGAATAAACTGGGCAATCCAACGCCTCATAACTCCCTACAATATCCATCAACAATATTGCTACGATACCCACTAACAATCATACAAAATTTTATATTTAACGAGATCAGTAACTTTCAAAATAATAATTATATAGAATAATTATAATAATAATTATATATAAGTTAAGGCTTGAGCGCTATTGTGAGGTCAAATCAGTTGATCGAGTAGATCAGTTAATCAAATGCATATATAAGGAGGTGCTCCTTCAATAAAGTTCACTATCAAAGTTGCCATCAAGCTTATTGTGTCAAAACCCTTTTCCCTTTCTTTTAGTATTATTCTGATCCAAAAGAGACTTAAGTTGTGCCGAAACCCGGGACCTTTGGATACAGAAACA